>NC_143554.1:89162500-89440000 GCF_054136105.1 Typopeltis vanoorti
TACTCAGTGACCTTTCATTGCGTGCGCTATCTCGATACGCCTACCTCTTAATTTAGGATTTGCATCGACTGTTATTAGGAGTCGCCGAGAGAAGTAGCGGATACTTTCCACTTCGTTTCACCGAGTCATATTTCGCTAACAAATCATCCGATCAAATAGCGATCAGATGGCTGACCGCTGACTCCTGGATGGAGTTAGGGTTATTGAGCGTGATCCGATGCGCAGAAAATTGCGTACATGGGGATTCTCTACCAGTTCAAACCACTAGGGATGAAGCTTACGCCATCTCTCTGGTTAGAAATGAAATAGATTTTCGGACAGAAGCAATGAAGTTTCGTGGTGATCGCTACACGATTTCTGTTTTGATTTAAGATGGTTTTCTTTACCGTCCATTTTGGCAAAAGTATATTTTTTACGACAGAAAGAAAAAAAAAAAAGGTTGCAAGTATTCAGACCCAGAAGGAGAGAAAGGAGAAGTGATATCAGTCCGAGAGAATTTGAACACCCGTAGATTTTCATGGGTGTTCAAATGAACTGTAATTAACAACAGAAATACTTTGACGTGCAAATATTATGATCATGATTTCATGCAGAAGATTCAAACTCAGTTTGAAGTGCTACGCGGCCACCTTTTGCCATCATCTAATTCGTAAATTAGTTTAAAAAAAAGACAACTAGTACTAATATTGATGTAATGAGTAGCTTTAATTGCATATTATTAGGTTTCTTTGATCGAAATGTCTCTATTTTCGAGATACTGCGTGCATGCGTGTGTGTGCGTGTGTGCGCGCGCCCAAAGAGAACCCCAATTTGCTTTCAATTATCCAGCATCCATTGCAAGAACAGATACTACAATTCAGTGGTCGTCATCTGCATATGAATAAAAATGGCTAAGATTTTCGTGTAGTATCTGTTCTTAAAAATAAAAACTTTACTTCCGGGATTCAACATTTTTTTGTTTGTCTCTACTTTTATTCGTATCGTCCAATAAAAACATTCTAACACTGTACGGAGTATTCTTTAAACCATTACTTAAAAAAAAAAAAAAATAGAAATCATCAGATAACAATCCTACCTTTTACTATCAAACAGGTTGAGTACAATTCAAGCGGGTGCTAGATGAGAGATTCAATGTTCCTAATCCTGACTATCATTAATTTGTTCTTCTACATTTTTAAATTTGTGTCTTTTCCATGCAGAGTTTCTTGATTAAAGGGTTTCTTTCTGGAGAAAAGGTCCACCAACCCACCAAAAACACACAAAAAAAAAACTACTTTTCGCATCTCTTTTTATTTATTTATTTTTGTTTTTGTTTATTTCAGTTAACTGTTTTAGTTTATAATCGTCAATTTCATTCTTCTGCATTGTTGTACTTTCTAGTCGTAAATTTCCTTCTTCTGCTTCTTTCAATTAATTGTTGTGGTTTATAATGATCGATTTCATTCTTCCGCTTTCTTTCCGTTAGTGGATTGCAGTATGGAATTTTCATTGTTTAAACTGCATTTATGTCATCGGCTATTTCATGACGCTATTCCATTGTTGCATTTGGTCGTTTTATTATCAATTTTGTAGATCTATCTCTAAATTCAGTACAGCTTTCTTTCCGAACGTTCGATGCACTTTTAAACTACCGCTATCAAATCTAAAGGTCAAAGTTTGTAACACATCGTCACAAGAAAACGAAACAGAATACCGTAAGTAGTATTTGCGACACTATACTTTGATTTGTTTGCTTTACATTCCTTTGTCAGTACAAAGTAGGGTTATTTGAAACATGAAAAGCCATTTGCACTCGGGGAATCGCCAGCGATTGCGAAAAAGCCGTGTTAACGATCTCAGTTCCGGTAGAGAGCTTTCGGACAGCTAGAATCTCCTTGTATGAGTACGGAATGTCTATTAGCATAGAACCGAGACTGTTAATTGTCGCCTTACTGTTGATTTGTGGTCCCTGTTGGCTGCACCTAATGTTGTACCAATACCAATGAAATATACTTAACCCAGTTACGGCATTAACGGCCTCGTGAATAAGCGCTAATTTACGGACAGTAATTTGAAATCACATCGCAACAAATGGTTTATCGCATTCTCATTGGGATAAACAGGCTACAGTGGTGAATGCGGGATAATGCAATCTCCTCAGAACAGCACCGGCAAATCACGTTACTGCAAAGTCCACCCAAGTTTTTGGACGTTTGAGTACTTCTCAGTGCCTGCTAAGCACGTAGAAAAGGATGTATTTCGGCTGATAAATGTCCCGGATGCCATGGTTTGTCAGGTGACTGGTGACGTCACAATGCAAGAGTTTGATCTTCAGTTTTGTTGGGAATGAATTGCATTGTTCTCTAAGCCTATTTTTTGGTGGATGGGATGGATTTTTCGACGTTCATCTCCTATCTCGTTTTTCACATTCTTACTCTCTTGAAATGACACCGGAGATAAATAACTTTTGTGAGAAAATGTCTTAAACATTAACCACAATGGACGATGTTCGGTTCATGCACAGTAAAATACGCTGTGACAGCCCTGAACTGGAAAAGAAAATTTATGACTCTTCCTATGGGAACTGGAGGAGGAGAGAACGAGGTTAGGGGGGAGGGTGGGAGGTAAAACGCTGTAGACGACAACAACCGTGTAAATGACGTAAGAGAACTAGTTCAGAGCATAAAAAAATTTCAGTTAACTTTTTTTTTATTGAATGTATGCTGAAAATATTTTGAAGCTTCGTTGAAAGGTTTCTGAGAACGAGGATATTGTTCTCTAGCGTCGAGATTTATCGAAAATGAAACTCGCGAATTAATGAATGATTGTTATCGTACTATTTTATTCATTTTTCCCTTTTTTAAAGTGTTTCATTATAACTGATGATGTGCAATGAAGTGTTTTTCTTTTATTTGTTTTCGTTCCTGATTTCTTTTTCTATCGCTTTATCAGACTTCTTTACGTACCTTCAAGTTGTTCATTTGATTCACTGTCTTTTTTTTTTTTTTTCTTATTGTTCTTATTCTTTCGTTTTATCACCTACCCCCGTTGATATCTCCACTATTTTATCTTTTTACTAAGCAATACCAGAAGTAACATTAAAAGTAGCAGATAAGTGAAAAATTTTGGATAAACGAAAGATCGGGAATCTCCTTACAAAAATCTAAGAAATATTCTTAATGTTTACAATTAACTGGAAATAAAATAATAATAAAATATTACACGAATATATTTTTTTCCTCATTAGCTGTTTTATTTATTTATTTATTTTTTTCGTTAACTATATATTGTAATTTCTTGAAATGCTTTTCTTAAAATTATTAGCAAATAATCTTTAGAACTACTTCCTAGTTGAATGGGATACTCCTTCCTCCTCCTTATACTCATTAGGCCTAACGGCCTGTTACTTTCGCATGTTATTAAGCATGGGAATGAGATACTAGGTAGTTCTTAAATCAATCATTCTCCCACCTCTTAATGTTTATATTTACATTTGTATTGTTGTTATATCGTGTGTGTATATTAAATGCACACATCGATCCTAATAATCTCTTATTGCTTCTGTTACATTTTCTGTTTTTATTACTATTCCAACTTGGATATTAATAAACGGAAGACTACATGCTCTGCCTGCTGTAACTTTTCTCATTTCGTTACAAGGTGAAGCCACTTTAATTTCGACGAATGTTCCCTTTGGATGTCCACTAAACACCGTAGACCGAATTCTGTTTTTCTTTACCGTGAGGTTTTTTTTTATTTTATGTATTTTATTTATTTATTTTTATTTTTAAATTTCTTCACAGTCGTATTGTCTATATATAAATGTTTTATTTCTTGTTGGCTATTAAAGAAAGTTTATAATCGATTATTAAAAACAAAAAATTTATAAAATAAAAATAAAATTATAGCATCCTCTAAAATATCTCATATATTAAAGTTTTTAAAAAAAATTTAAAAATATTTTAAAGTTTCCTAATATACCTTTTATTTATTAATATAGCTTTTTTATACATAATAAAGCTATATTTATTTTTAAAAAAATATTTATTATTTAAAAATAATTTTTTTTAAATAAAAACCGGATTTTGCTTGTCCAGTTGTTCCTGATAAACTATTGTAATCGCTCCACAATTTTTAGTCTGCTGCAAGCGACAACTAGCTTTAATTATATTTTTATTTAAAATTTTGCTTTTAAATGCTATAGTATATTATTTTTATAACATTCGGTTGCTTTTAATTCGGTGATAATTTGTCTTAGATTTTAATTCTACTTTTTATATATAAAAAATTGTAAAACTTTTTTCTAATATAACGTTATATTATTAGTCAAGTGATTTCAATGCGAATCAAACACCAACAAGAAAAATCACCAAATAAATTCATAATGAGAAACACTGATATTTGGTGGGACAAGATTACTTTAAAACTTGATTTTCAAGCCACAGGTCGATTCATTCTCGGTATCAGTTTTACACTCCACTGCTTCTTCTTCTCTCTCTCTCTCTCTCTCTCTCTCTCTAGTGGCACAATCCTTCCTTTAGCTGACACTTAGTTAATGGTTGTTAAAGTTTTTTCTCTTTCTTACTTACTTCGTAAGTAAGGAGAAACAGACACAAAGAAAGAAAAAAAAAATCTTCAGTTTCTAAAATTACCACTAGATGGCACTGTTTTAACCTAATACTTTTTCCCAAAAAGTTTTTTCCCCCTCCGATTAAAAAAGTTAATGGATTATTCCTGAATACGAAGTAACTTTTCAAGATAATCGATTTTAGGCGTTTCATCGCCTTGTTTTGTGAATATCCCGAATAGAAAAATAATTATTTTCTATATCAGAAAGGAGGTAAAAATTGTTTTTTATATAAATTTAATTTTCTAGACGAATATTTATAAGTGACTTTTTTTTTTTTTGGACATCTTAAAAAAAATTATAGCTATACATGTGGTGCCATCTGTTAGAGAATTAAGAAACAATTTAGTCCATTAGACGTTAATGTAATTTATAGCGAAAACTTGCAGTGTGAATAACAATTCGAACTATAATGTTGATGGGATCAGACGTCTATTATAAGATGACGCAATATTCGACACTTCCTCTCCAAAAATCCAAAGAGTTCAGTTGTAGAGGAAGAAGTTGAGCGTAAATCGGTGTTGTACAGAGTCTTGGCAATTTCCTCTTCTTGGAGAGGCAACTTCCTTCCCACCCATCCCCATCTCAGCGTATTCATCTCTCTCTCTCTCTCTCTCTCTCTCTGTCGTATATACAGTATATATATATATCTTTCAAAGTACCTAGCCAGCCGTGTTGGATTGAAGAAATGGAAGCAATTTCCTTTTTTGAAGCGAGCCCCCTCTATCGACAGTTGCAAGTACTTCTGGAAATGGAACAGGTTTCGTACCTCAATTGGACACCGCAATGGATTCTCATATATTTTCAACATCATTCACTTTTACTTCATCTGCGCTGTGAATTTAGATTTTTTTTTTTCGAAGATTTTTGGCACGAAATTGATTTTCTTTAATATATCTCTTATATATGTGTACACGTCGGCCCATATTTCATAAAACATCGCCACGTTCCATTTCGAATAAAGCAAACATTAACTTCAAATACGATACGCGTGCTGTCGATCAACACGCAGCGACACGCTATAAATCCAAATGATTATTGACTTTTATTTTACCTGACTTCTTTATGATTCAATGATAACTGTTCTTCTTTTTTTTTTTTTTTTAATTATATAATTGCTCGCACTGGTACTGTAAGCTATTATTAAGATTTTAGTGTTAATGTACTGTTATGAACAAATCAATTGGCTATTTCTGCCCACTCTTTTAGTAAATGTAGCTGTTTATATACGGCTTAAGTTCAATTTAGTAGCTGCACGTTGTTTGGATTTCTCTCGAATGCGAATCGAAAAATTTTCCACAGAAGTGAACGTCTCGTGTGTGTGTGTGTGTGTGTGTGTGTGTGTGTGTGTGTGTGTGTGTGTGTGTGTGTGTGTGTGTGTGTGTGTGTGTGTGTGTGTGTGTGGTTTTCACAGCTTTTATGACTTAGAGTGTAAGCACGATATTCTTAAATAATATTAAAGAAAATGTAGAATTGTTTGTTATTGTTCGTACAGTGGTGTACGATCAAAGTTGTAGTTCTCAAGTTACCGAGTGCTTAATGAAGTCTTTTATAACTTTCTCGAAGCGTATAGTCGAGGGTTTGACTCGTGCAAATGTGATTACTTTTGAAATTCACAACCGATTTATGAGGTTTTTAAGGTGGAGCAAATGTAGATGTGAATACTGTACATCGTTGGACACAAAGAACGAGAAACAGTGATGGCGGTTGACATCAATGACTGATCGCAAAGTGGGTGGTCAAAAAAAAAAAAAAAAAAAAAAAAACCTACAAATGATGATTTCCGTAAGCAGATAGCAGAGCAATTAATCGGAGAAAAGCGCGAATCAGGTAGCGATCAAGAGGGATCGACACTAAACTTTGAATTGATTACGAAAATAGACTCCGATAAAGTGATTGTAGCGCCAATAAAATGGGATTTGCTGTCGTAAAACAGCCTTCCTGCAGTCCGAACACGACTGCATCGGACTTCTCTTTATTTTCTAAATCGAAAATACCCTCAAGGTCATTTGAAAATGACGAATAGGTTAAAGGAGAAGTAAGAAAAGGGTTCCGAAACAGAACTTGATACGATTCACTACGAGACTTGGAAAAATTTATTACAACGTGGAGATCATAAAATAATTAAATAATTATTTAATTATTTTTAATTTATTTTTGGGGGTCAGGGAGCTGTCATGATGAAAGCATTACTTTCAGACCCCCGTCGTATAATTTTGAAAAAAAAAACAAAAAAAACCGTTAAACTAAAGGGGGGGGTCATACTTGAGTTGCGTTAAGTTAATCAACCAATGCTACTAATATTCAACACGAATTTATAAAATCGAACCTAAGCCAAGAAAAACAGAACAGCGTAGTTAATTTGAGCATTTTTGAAGTGTGACGAGTTTTATTGCTAAAATGAAACTTTTATGCAAATAGGTACTGAAAAAAAAAAAAGATTTTTGAATTGGAAATGATTTCAATTCTTTTTAACGTCCCTGAGCCTTTCCTATTGGCGTTTCACTAGCGGGAATGTTGTTCTAACCGATCTAAAGGTTAATTAACGTGAAGAACGGAGCATTTTTCCTTGATAGATGGAATTTAATATTCCAAACGATAACTTGCTTAAAAATGTTTGGGTAGCATTATTCTTGGCATACAAATTCACTGTTTTATAGCAATTCCCAGAGTCGCGATGATCGTGCATATTCCGATAGGTGGCGCTTCTATTAAAACAATGCATCGTCTGTGACACTTTCCAAACACATGTTGTTTAAAATTCAATTGTAAAGATTCCCCGAAAAGTATCAGGATCATAATTTATTGATCCCATACATTATTAGGATCAGCGTAGGATCCTCAAACTTGGGACTGCCATTTGTCAATCGTATATTCAGAATTCCACACCGATCCCGATGAAATGCGTTGATTTCACCAAAGATCCCGATACGTGACTCTCAAGGATCAGGATAACACACTCATTGTCAAGTATCGAGATCATACTCATTGTCAAGTATCGAGATCATACTCAACTCAAGAATCAGGATGATACTCACACTAAGGATCAAGATCTTACACTTAATATCAAGTGTCAGAATCATACCCAACTCAAAATCGTACTCACTCTAAGGATCTTATACTTATTATCAATATCAGGTCAGGCTCATTTTCGAGTATCGGAATGACGCATCCATTCCAAGATTTGTTACCATTAAAATATCGTATTATCTTGATATATGCTATTCCTTAATTGTGTACTTCACAAATGCACTGCTGATTAACGAAAACTTTTTTTTTTTTTTTTGCTACAAAGTTACTTGTACGTGTGCTTGTGTCCCCGCGCGCAATAGATACGTTTACATTTTAAACAAAATCGACTCTAAACGTGAGTATTAACAGAGTTCTCTGAATGGAGAATGCCAAGCGATGAATAGCTGCCACTTAGTGTAATTGAAACGAAGGGTTATAACGTGTGAAATTCTACAATATTAGACAAATCCGGCGAAATATATTCCAGCATGAAGCATGTCGCTACAGATTACCTGTCGTATTCTCTAGAGGCCTGCAGGCCCGCTTTCTTGTGTTTATTGGAAATTCGATCCCTTTACTTTTCAGTTGTTTCGCAAACGGGTTGTGAGATTTTTTTTTTTTTTTTTTTTACCTTTTTTTTTTCCTTCTCTCTTTCCCCTAGTTACTAAACACGAAAAGCAGTTGAAGTAACAATCGGAAATTCGATAAGGATGCATTTTCGAAGATCGTTCCTCTCTTGGGAAGGTTAGAAAAACAGTCCGTAGTTTGAGTGCCACACGTAAAACTATGGGAATTTACCCAGATGGAAAATTAAGACCCATTTAATTTTTTTTCTTCTTCTACTCCTCCCCCCCCATTCTTTTAATTTCCGTTTTTATTTCGAAATGAGATCAAATGAGGTTTTATTGACGATTTTTTTTTTTTTTTTTTGGTTCCTATAGAATGTGGTGTGTCTTTTGTTCCACAAAAGGAATTAACAAACAAACTTCGAGTACTTTAATTTGCATAATTGAAAAAAAAAGTACTTTAATACAAATCTTAATTTACCAGGTGAGCAAAACGATTACTTTAAGCGCGAAGATTACGTCAGTGAATTAAACAGTTCGGTCTTCTCTTCCTTTCCGATAGGCGACGATAATCTCCTAAGTGTTTCAAGTCGTAAATAATTGCATCTCTTCAAGTTCCAAACCAGCCTTGGCACACATTGTGGTTTTATCAATATTTATTGGTCTTTAAACCACCACTTCAGTTTCTACATCTTGGTATGCGATAACTGTTATTATTTTTTTATTTCGTTTTTTTTTTTTTTTTTTTTTTAATATACAATATTTATATCTAGCCGACTTAGGACGCAAACTTTCTGCTTCTGCTCTTCTAGAAAATTTTCAGTCTGTATTCACAAAATAAATTGGTTGCTATAGAGACTAAAGAAAATGTTGCTATAGTAACGTGGGTTAACTGGAAGGTGAAACCACCAGTGTGCATTACACCTGTTAACAGTGTGTTGTCTAGCTAATTTGCTGGTTTTATGAACTAATGTCATTATGTTCTCTTGATTATGCTAACTGCCACTCCAGATTTTTTTTTAACCTTTTAATGGTAATACCATACATGAGAGGTTGTTTAGCATTGGGTACGCGACTACAGTGGATGGACAGAAAGTTGAGGGAAAACGGGAAGTACACAGCAGAGAAGACTGTTTCTAAGTAAATTCTGTGAGTTTAAAGTTGAACTAAAAAAGTGTTGAACAGCTGCCACACGTGTTTTCATACGGTTAACGGAGAACGGGGGGGGGGGGATGACTGTCTATTCTGACGAACAGCAACAATCGAGACACTTGTAGAAAATGCCTAGTGGGTGCAAAGCTGAACGTCTGTGAAAGACAGTGGAGCGAAAGATGAGTCATTGCCTAATTGCTCTCATCAGCACTGATTTTAATATCAAACTTATATTGATATTAAAGAAAATAAAAAAATGAAGTAAGTGAAGCCAAACAATGATGTTCGAATTGTTTGTATCCTCCTGTCTCATTTCATTGCAGCTCTTTTACGAGCGCTTCTGCCACGTGTATTTTTAAATACGCACCTTAAAGATAGTAAGACAACAGGAAGATATAAAATTCTGTCAGGATAATTGACACAAAGATGATAACCTAAGGATAATCCTACAAGGATAATGATTTAAGGATAATTAACAGTTGAATAATCAACGCAAGGATGGATGATTAAGGACACGTAACCAATAATAATTTAATAAAATTATTAATATAATAATAATTTATACATATAGCAGAAGCATAATGAGAATATTTTTATTTATTATTTTTTTTTATAGTCCGCCTGCCTTTGTTGGCCAAGTGGTTAGCGTATCCACTTTCCAAACAATATCCTGTGGGTTCAAACTCTGCTGTGGCCACGAATGTTTGTGATTTCGCTTAAGGGAAGAGGGGGGGAGGAAGAGATGAACTTCATTAACCCGTCATAAGACCACAATCGCTGTTTATTGGCCTCTAGAGCAGGGTTTCTACAAGATACAAAAATTAAATTTTATAAAATACAATAAAAATTAAACAAATAAAATAAAATAGACAAAAATGTCGTTAGTTCGCTAACACACTAGAATTTCACAGCCTTTTGTGCGTGGAAGTCACATAAAAAAAAAAAGTTTTCATGCACTTTTCATTGTAAGGTGTATAAGGGAATGTTAAGCACGATCCCTTTATCGCCTTAGTGGGTTCATGTCTCAAGATCATCAGCTATCATTATAGTTGCCAAATAAGAATATCTATAGAGATGGTTCCCCCTAAAAAAAAAAAAAAAGTATAGGGAGTAGGTGGTCTTGTCTACTCCGTATACGGGAATAAAAGGCGTTAACTTATTTATTTATTTTTATGGTTCCCCCATTTGTACAATTCCTTGTTGCTGGTGGCTTCTAATGGTGAATCAAAAACGCTATTTTATTATTTTTTTTTATTGTAGTATTGCCAACTAGAGCCTCCGTAGCTCGGTTAGTGTAGGCGAGCTCTTCGGTTGGAAAGGCCAGATTCGAATCACGTGCATCACGAGAGGACCCTTTATTAGGTGGTTTCAATCAAATGGTGAGGTAGGCAGCCTTATACGGTGGTGGAGAATTTTTCGCCGGAAACTCGGAGTTCCCCCCTCCACACACGCACCTTCAAAACAGACAAATCACTCCCAAGAACACACAGATCTGCAGACAGTGGATACTGACTGCGAGATGGAAGAGATTAAAATCTCACCTTTTTATCTTTCTACTGCACATTATAGATCTCAGATTCATGATATCAACCTCCTGGATGGAGGTAACACTTAACAGGACAATGCCACCTGATATTCGTTCTCTCTCCCCCCCCCCCTGAGTAGAGCGCATATGATTTTATTGTCGTCGATATTTCAAGTTAATTTATGATAGAATATTTTTATAAAGTGTACCACTTCCTGATTACCTTCGCAGTCATTCAAGAGTTTTTATTGTTTTATTATACTCCTCGAGACATGTTTCTCTTTTATTACAACCCCAACTTTTTTTTGACAAGATAAAAACAAAAAAAAAAAATCTTTGCCAATCACTAAATATGAAGTTTTTTTACGTTGTTTTCTTCCAACGCACTGCCTGGTTCTTCCTTAAAATATGTTCCACTTGAGCAATAAAAACCTAGTTGCTCTTTCATCATAGTTAAACATATAAAGAATGTCTTATAACCCTCCATGGCTGTACTTTAAGAATTATTGTGTTTCCACTTCACAACATCTTCCTTAAAAACCGAAGCTTTCTCACCCACCTACACATTTCTAAAAACAATACGATGGCATCGCCTAAAGCAATCTTCCCATTCGATGCGCGCAGAATTTTTTTTTTTTTTTTTTTTTTTTACTAACGTGTCTATATATCTCGTATAATTTGTAGATTCCGCTCGTTCCTGCGGCTTAGCTACTATCGACACATTCTGGAAATCTTGCAGTATTTCTCATGTTGTTACTGTTGCACAAGCCACTATTCCAGCAGCTTTTCAGTAACTGAGAGTACATTCTTAAAATCTCGTAGATTTGTTTTTGCAACGAACATAAACATCTTAAAATCTGGTAGATTGATTTGTTTTAGAAGTATTTAATTATTAATAATCGCAATATTTTATTAAAAACGTAAAGTTCTTAAAAGAACTGGGCGATGGACTGAGTCCTTGACTCTTTATCCCGTCATCTGAATGAAGAATATCTGTATGGATGGAGTGTTATCGAGCTAAAAAGCTCTAGTCATGGCTGGGTAACGGCAATAGCCGAGCCTCAGTTAAAACTTCATTGGCTACAGCATTGCCATTCGTTACCCTGGAAGTCCTAAAAAGGACTAAGATCTTCATTAAAAACGTAAATAATTAGGCAATATTATTTATATACGACTACAAATTAAAACTTTTAGCTTTATCTAGTATTTCTAAAAATTTATTAAACTTTTCTTATAATGATGTTTCAAAGCATAATAATTCTATTGAGTAATTAGGTTTCCATGTGATTTTAATTGTTTTAATAATATTTATTATAATCCTCTAATTTGAAAAAGAAATTCACAAAGTAATCATTAACTCTGAATTTTCTATTTTGTCGCCACTAGGTGGCGTGCATCACAGAGCTTTGCTTCTTCAGTTAATATAATAATATTTATTATAATCCTCTAATTTGAAAAAGAAATTCACAAGTAATCCTTAACTCTGAATTTTCTATTTTGTCGCCACTAGGTGGCGTGCAACACAGAGATTTGCTTCTTCGGTTAATAAATCAAATCTGATCCTGGCATCTTATTGGTAGCGAGATGAGGAATCTCCAAATTGACATAAATCTTTATGCACAAAAAATACTTCTGTATTTCTTTCAAAAACTAATTTTCGAATAATCCATCATAGTGAATTGCTGTTTGAATCCTCCCATAACATTCCTTATTATGATCAAGTGAACACTGTTTCCTGAATATAAATTTGCAATATTTTAATATCTCAGTTAGATAAAAAAAGATAAGGTGTGAAAATTTAAAGTCTCTAAGTCTATGGTTTAATTTTAGAAAATTAAAGCAGCCTGAACTAGAGGACTCCATTTTATCCCTTCGTCTTTTCTCTTTAAGCATAAAAAATAATATAAAAAATATGATTGGATCAACCAATCAAATAACATGACATCTCAGTACTTATTGTAAGCTATCTCAGTAACCATCAACGTTGCAAGTGACACGCACTAAACAATGGAAGCAAATGTGATGTACGGCAACAATAGGTACTTGACGAGCGGAAAACAATGCCAGTCTGCTGACAGTTGTAAGCCGCTGTTTTGAAAGGCTTATGAGTACTCCAAAGGCGTCTCATTTGCATTTGTGTTGGAATGTCGTTAAATGACAGATTAAGAGCGTGTTTGTGTGGAGTGATTAGAATGGTTTTGCTTAGCAATTTTATTCCAAAAAAAAGAAAGATAGTAAAAAAAAAAAAAAAAAAAAGTTCTTCAAAGAAAGGATGTCGGTTTATTAGAAAAATAGCTAAGAGATCACCAGGCCTTACCAAGTAAAAGAAAGGTATCGGCAGGCATTAACCACGTTAACTTAAAAAGTGGGGATTTAGTCATTTGGTTTTGCGCTAAATAAGATATAAGATAAGAAAGAAAACTTTTCAGCGACCTCTATCGTTGTTTTTTAAACCTGATTTCCGACTTCAAAGTAATATTCTAATTAATCCTTTTGTAACGAATTGGATAATGTCAATTACAGATTGACAATACAGATTGACACTATCCAAACAACAAGTATAAGATTTTCGATTTTCTCTTAATCTAGTCAAAAGTTATATTAAAAAATAGAAAGTGTATTAGAAAATTTTAATATACTTTTCAAATGTTTATTTTTTAAGAAATAAGTTTAAGTAATTCAATTTAATATATAAGTTACCATTCTATTCAATATAAAATTTATAATTTTTTCCATAATAAATTAAAAATTGGTGTTCATTCTACGTGAGGATGCTTTATCCTATTTTTCTTGATCCTGTTATTCTTTATCACACCATAATGCAAATCAACATGAAAAAAACTTTTTTTTTCCCCCCACAGCATTCATGTGTTCTAGATGCTGATTTAAAAAAAAAATTAGATCATTGTCACTTCCGTTCTGGTGGGTCTTTACGTTGTGTTATCATGAAAACTATAGCAAACGAAACGATTATGTATTTAAAATCTAAAATCTCTACTTCGTCTCCGTCATGGCAGTTGAGAAATGAGATTATTTCAAGCACGAAAATGTATTAAATTATTAACGACTTCTCCCTTCCAGATGACGGAATATTTCTGTGGTTTATCAAATCTTCATTCAAGTTTTGGGTATAGCGAACACGTGTTTCTAGACAGGAACAGATTTTTTTTTTCAAAAAATAAACAATATAATCCAACATGTTTCGTAAGTTGTGGGACTTTCATCATCAGAAGTACAAGAACTTGTATAAAAAATACTAGAAAAAATTAATTACCTATAACAGATGGTAATCCAACGGTTTTTGTCATTCTGTTTGTATGGAATTAGTTTGTTAAAGTTCTTATAATGTAAGTTATGTGTAATTAATTTTTTGTAGTCTTTTTTTACACAACTCTTGTAACCCTGATGATGTAAGTCCGCCTATTTACCAAATCTTTCAGGTTATATTGTTTATTTTTATAAAATCTATTAACGCCATCTGTCGGAACATTTTGATATGAAATACTTGGTAATTAATCTTTCTTTACGATTATTATTAAGTATTTTTTGTTTGTGTTTTACTTATATATCTATTGAAAGACTTGGATGGGACGTCATAAAAATATTTTTTTAAATGTCAATTCCTTCTAACAGAGGTAAGAAACCTATAACTGATATCAGTATTGGAGAGACAAGGGGGGGGGAGGGTTGAGTCAAATTGTGGGCTTTCTCTAGAAACCCATCATAATACTTTTAAGTCTCTTCGACTCTTCAGGAGGGGGAGAACAGGTAATCTATGAGTAAAAATAAATAAATAAATAAATCAGCTAACACCTCTTATTCCCTAATAGGGAGTAGGCGAGGCCTTTATACCCTATCTAGCTTTTGAAGACTGAGTGGGCAGTTCAATCTCCACCGGTAGCCAATCAGAGATAGCTGGCCCATGTCTTTCATTAATTAATAGGTGGCTACTGATGAAGAGACGCAAACAAGTGCTGCCATCTCTTGGTGCCTAACCCTAACAGGATATGTTATTGTCTGAAATAATGTGGGTATTACGGTCGATTTTCTTGATTGGATAATGAAAATAAGTTGCCTCTGGGTGCAGATGGTTGCCATATAGTACGGGAGATCATCTAAATGGGAAAAGCTTGACGTTTATTTAAGTTTTTAATGCTTCTTATTAAAATACTAATAACATTTAAATTTTATTTTTTTTTAATCTAGGGAAGTTCTTTTTTATTATAAATAAAACCCTTTTTTTGCTCTGAATTTTTTTTTGGGGGGGAAGGATATGACCATTTCCATATAAGTATCACAATATTACATTTCAAACTCCAAATCCTCTATAACAATGTATATCTCTATGTTGTGCTTGTCCCCATTCCTTCAATCTTTCTATTGAATAGACACGATAATGAGATTACAGTAATGTGTTCGCTACTGCCATAGTATTCATAGAAACTCTGTTTGCCCTTCTCGTAATCCGAAAGAGCTACGTCTAAATATGTAGATGTGTCAGCTGATACTTATTAAGTGCAGTTATTGGATCTTAACGCGACCAGTTCAGCTTCACCAGATTCAAATACAAAGCAGAAGTCAATCTGCAAGCAGAACGGAAGTATTGAATATCTACCAAAGCGACTGACTTGTCTCTTTTCATAACTTATGAGTAGCATCCTGAAATCCCAAAGGACAGATCGGAGCCTTAACGAAAATATCATAAGCTAGACGAATGTGTACCGAATTACGCTATGCAATAACTATAGAAACGGTAATTCAAGTTACAACACACACACCACGAATTACCATCCAGTTGGCCACTAAAGATAACCCAGTAAAGCAAATTAACCCGCCAGTAGTTAACATCAAAACCTTGTCAGTACTTTGCCTTGTACGTAACCATAACAACAGAATGCCAAACGATCAGTGGCGCGAGCAACCGAAAACTTTGTTGCACTAAGTAGATTTCAGCCTAACAGTCATTGTTGTCTGTGACACATTTTCGCGCGACTCAGATGACACTAAACAGAGGGACGCTTGCTTTGGTGGTCTTTAAATTAACGTCTGGACTACTTAAAGGAGTGCGTGTTTATAGAGGGGGGAAAACCCGTTTTCGTCTAAACGTACGCGCGCGCGTAAAGGTTCTCACGTGACCCTGTAATCAACAGTGTTAATCGATACATCATGCGAAGGGGGCAGGACATCATCCCTAATCAATTATGCAACTCGCCAGCGTGGTCTGTGATTAATGTCTCGTTGCATATCCTTGCCAGAAGACGTCCTTAATCATTTCTCCTGATGGAGAACGCATTTTTACACAGGCGACCAGAAACGTCACACGAGCTAGCGACGTTACGAAGCCCCAAAGTGTGCAATTAGTGTCTTACGATGCTATTCTTTAACAAAGTCCGACACCTGCTTGAAAGTGACGAAATTCGGCGGATGGCGAAGGCATTAATTCTATCCAAGCCATTCTGGTGTTATTAATAAGGACCCTTCTTCTCCCCCATCCTTCCCCTTACTAACGTCGCTGTAGATGTCTTTGATGTCAGAAGAGATGAATCTCATTAAATTTCCTATTGGATTTGGTTCTTGCATTACTTTTGTAGTCTAAACGAAAGACAAGCATGAACAAACTTTTGTTTGACTAATTGTTATCAGGTCTTCCTCGATGCTTCGAAATTCTCTGAAGTTTTTGTAATTAAAATTATTTTTGTAAATTGTTATTCGAATACATGCCACGAAACCAGAACAACAAATAGTTTGTTACCAGCAATATTTTTGGCAACTAACATTAAATTGTCAAAATTAATTATAATATTATGATATAAAATAAATAAAGGTGTATAATATATTTTTAAAATTTATAAAAATATTTGAAACAATTTTAACAATATAAGGAAAATATAATTATTTTTCTTTATTTAATTAATATCTTTTTATTTATTTTTAAATTTTCTTTTTAAAAATGTGTTTAATATGAATATAAGTAGTATGTATGACGTCAGAGTTCACGCTATCAAACATTATATGTGAGGATTACTATTTAATATTTTTCAAAAAAATTTAATCTTAAAATATTTCATGGCAAACTGTAAACTGAATAGATATAAACGTTCTTTTGTCTTTCATTAAAAAGAATGCTGGATAATCAACCCACATTTTGCCCATGAAAAATTCAAGAGACGCTCTTCTCCCCCCCCACGCCAAGAATATGAGCAATCATATGCTGGGAACACTTGAGTTGGCAAGTGCAGCTTAGAGAGACTACATCTGTCCCGGACAACTAAGATAGAAGGCCAATTTATGGATGTCGATGACACTCCGGGGTGGGATAATAATGAGAGAGGTGTGTCCGTAAATGATGCCGCCACATGTGTGGTTGATGGAACGCGCGGGAAAAACAAGCAGGGGAGGTTGTTGCCGATACACGGCATGCTGTCGGAAGCAACAATCGACGTGTCAGGATCACTTCCATCACACACACACACACACACTGCAACTCCGTTAGACAAACGATAAAGAAAAAAACGGGGAAAAAAAAACACAAGCAGACAACAATTCTTCGTAGAATGCATAAAAGAAAGAAAATGGACATGCTAAGTCTAGCGAAACATTGAGAGTTGAATAGTAACACTATCTCCAGATGACTGACCTGTCATAAACAGAGGAAGTACTTTGACTACGGACGCGCCAAGTTACCGAAGTGTGTGTGTGTGTGTGTGTGTGCATCCGGACATAATGAGAAGACAATCCATATAAAACGCTCAAAATAATTGGAGTCTCTAAGAATGACACCTTTAGACGCTTTTAGAGGGAGTAGACGAGGGATCATCCGTCCCCTAAGTCATCCTGGTTCAAATAGAAAATAATGAAGTTACAACAAAGCCCGAAAGATAATCTATCATCTTGTGTGTGCGTGCGTGTTCTAAATAAGTTCGTCCACACCTCCTCGCGAAAGTGCAGGCGATTGGAAGAAGATTTCGAGTAGGGTGTTGAGCTTTCCTTTGTCCAAAACGGATGACAACTTAATACAGTTATTTTGACAAAGAGATGACATTGTAAGCAGCTTACTAGAGAGTTTGTTACTCTCGTGCGGTCCAAACCTCCCCCCGAGACACTAGATTAATAAGAGCTACACTTAATCCTCCTCTCCCCGTACATCATAGCCTTAAGCCAAAACGTATACAGATATCCCGATGGCATTAGGTGGCGTCTGTGTTAAAAGCTAACCTCCCCTCGAGGACTTCAGATAAATTTGCTACGCCATATTTTGGACGATTAGGCTTAAGTATTAAGGAAGAGCTCTCGTTACAATCATGCCTTAGGATGTCCTTTCACACGTGGAGTACCAGGATTCAAATGTAAACAAAGACAAGAGTTGGGTGATAAATGAAGCTTTTAAACAGGAACTTTGATCATGTCCAAGGAAATGGTGCTGCCATCTACCGACGATGTCTGGAAGCTGGAAAAGCTATTGTAGTATATATTTGGTCTTCTGATGGTGATATTCGATAGTATTTCCTTATAATACTTTCTTGATCAATAGTCATCTGTCGATGTGAATGTACTTCATTTAATTATGTAGTCTCTTTACTTATTTTTAAGAAAGCCTCACTGTTTGACAATTCATTTGAATATAATCACGAAGGACAAACTCACTCATATATTAAAAACACTGAAGTTTTAGCCAATGAATTAATAATGAAACAATGTGGAGCTTGCTCCACCTTTGCCACCCAATTTTATCTTTCGTATAAGGTTGTCAATTTCTGAAACGTTAGTCTTCTTAAACACATACGTTAGTCTTGTATGATTAAAGAAATATATATTTTATCATTTTCAGGATAAATATAACTCTGTGTATTTGCGTACTTCAGAATAGCATCGTTCAAGTCGATGGAGAAGATGGTGAATAGACATGATTATTTATCTTCGATTAATTTGATTCTAAGCATGGAAATAAAGAGGAGAGAATAGGATTAAATGTTAAAAGGAAATTTACTGTCAATTTTAATAATAATAGTGCGTCATTTCCAAATTTGTTTCAGTGATGTTGTAGGCTTTGTTCATGTTTTGTTTTAGAAAAAAAAAAAAACTGTACTATTGATCGTTGAGTTTGAACTATATCTCCGGATTCTCCGGTTTTTCTGATTTAGAAAAAAAAAACGTTATCATTGATCGTCGAGTTTGAATTATATCTCCGGGTTCTCCGGTTTTCCGATTTAGAAAAAAAAGCGTTATCATTGATCGTCGAATTTGAACTGTATCTCCGGATTCTCCGGTTTTCTGATTTAGAAAAAAAAACGTTATCATTGATCGTCGAGTTTGAACTGTATCTCCGGATTCTCCGGTTTTTCCGATTTAGAAAAAAAAAACGTTATCATTGATCGTCGAGTTTGAACCGTATCTCCGGATTCTCCGGTTTTTCCGATTTCAGAAACAGACGAGTTGGAGACAATTAATCAACACACGTTTTATACTTTAACATCTCGAACAGTTTATCCGATGTGGATCCATGCGGAGAAAATATCATCAAAGGGGTAAATGCCACCCCGTTCATTATCGGCAACGCAATTAAGGTTTCTTTATATGAATGAATTTCTCAGGCTTTTTTTTTTCTTCTCCTTTTGTTGACGCTAACCTTTTCCTTTTCTCCATCGAACACCTTCCCCTATTCTTAGCGGAGCCAGAATGGCACGTTTCCGTTTTGAAAGCAATTGTTCCCAGTCACGGCATCTCCTTTTCGGCAACAGACATGTTGGGGTGCACGTTAAACTGCTGCGATTTGCCGTACATTCATTTATCATTGACACCTGTTCTGTTAGTACATAGCGTGATCGAACCCAGCCTTCTTGTGGTCATCGTTCTCTCTCTCTCTTACTCTAAATGCAACCGTTTTATGAAGCCAGCGTGGAAGAATAGGCACTTTCAGTGGAATCCAAACTACAGCCAGTAAACATCTCGATGGCTAAACTATTTCGTGGGAGAGTCATGATTGTTCTAAAGCCATTTATTCACTCGTTTGCATTTAAATTGCATGGCGAGACTGCAGGTGAAGCCATTTAGTAATTTCCGTGCGTGTTTTCAATAAAAGCAAAATAGTGTCACATTACATAAACGTCTGTGTATGACGTCACAGCGCGTGTCCAGTGTTAATTTCATGATGTCTGAGCGAGTACAACAATAATCAGATATGAGTGACGTTTACTTTATGTAGCTTTCATTAGATTTCTCTGTTTGGTAGGGTAACAATGGGAAGTCAGCGTGACGTCATAATGCTAGTTTTATGTTTGTGCATCTGTTGGTGTTTTATTAAAATAACGTGGAATATACACGTGAATGTGTTCTCATAAAAGAGCACAGAATCAGTGTTTCTATGTAATTAGATGCGGAGATATTTTAATATGCGCTGCAACGGTTATATTTAAATTCGTCGAATGAGTAAGGATTATCTCAGTCATAACAGTCAGTGGATAAACAATGTCAGTTAATTATTTTAGGTGTACTAAAAGGAGACACATTGGGAGTAACATTAAGACTATTACTGCAGTAGTCAAAGCTGTTAGCGTACTTTAACATGTGGAAAACAAGTTTATGACAAAGTGAGCGAATAGATCTAAGTTGTCGGCATATATTTTGCTCAAGATAAATGGTTAGTTGCCGTACAAGTTTTCTACTAGACAAGATCGCATTCGCAGTATTAGTGGAGAGTAAATTATCGACGTTATTAAGGGAGATTAACTACATGGAAATACTGATAATGTGTTAACTATGATTACTTGGCAAGGTTAAATATCGGGGTCATTCTCACGGCAATACTGCATCCTGGGAGAAAATAAACGACCGCCTATAATCTCTGGGTTGTCTATGGGGAAAAGGGTTATGGAGAACTGTAGCGTGCATTTTAAATAGCCTACTACTATCGACTGAACATGCTTTTGCTCATTTCCCGTCAATAACTCGAACTAAGTACCGAAAGGTCGGTGGGATTATGGGTACGGCGTCTATCATTGTCATATATAATAGGTTTGGATTAGCGACAAGTGATTATCTTGTCGTTTGTCTTCGCGCTAATCCAGACATATCTTACTGTGTTGCGAACGTGTTAGGTTGAGCAAGTGCGCCTGAGACATCGATTGAAATAACGGAAAGGTTAAAACCCCTTTAAGGAAACTAAGGACCTTGAGGTTAGGGTGTTTACTTGGATGCCGTACATCAATGTCATTTGCATTACGGCACTTCATGGAGTCGCTCTATTGATCGCTCTGTCTTAGTTTGTGGTATAATCTCCCATTAGGCATCGATCACTTGTATTTCCCCGTCTTGTGGTAAGGCGATGATTTCATGCTGATCAGATAAATGATGGACACGATCCAATAGTAAGATGTCACCTACATGTTGGGAAGTATCAAGCGACGCTTCCGCAAGGTCGCTTCGTGACATTGATATATTGGGTAAGTGATGTTGTGGTCCAGTGCGAAGAGTTTTCAAAAAGTTATTAATAACAAATTCGAATTTTTGACCACCTTAAGTTTCTTGGAGTGCTAAGAAATTTTGATGTTTCCTAAAAGCCATTTTGAGCCATTTTTTCACTAATTCATGTTTTCTAAGAGCGTCTCTGATCCCCCCTTTTTTCGACACGTTTTCTAAATGCTATTTGATCTTTTTAACGCAAACCATGTTTTCTAAGGTCCATTTCGACATTTTTTTTTTGAACAAGTCGTTTCCTAATAGTCATTTTGACCTTTTTTTAGACGTCACTTGTCCTAAAAGCCATTTTCACACTTTTGAAGACAAAATTTTTAAGTCAAATTTTCTAAGAGCCATTTGACTTTTTTTAGGCAAACCATATTTCCTGGCAGCTATTTTGACTCTTTTTTGGGGGGGAGGGGGTCTGAACATGTTTCCTACGTTTGACTCTTTTTGAACAAGTCGTGTTTCCTAAGAACAATTTGTACATTATTTCGTATGTCAAAGAGCCATTTTGATCTCCTTTTTTTTTCCCTTTTTGGACAAGCTATATTTACTGACAGTCATTTTGGTTCTTTTATTATTTTATTTATTTATTTTTTTTTTTGGCTCTCTCATCGTTTCCTAAGAGCCATTTCAACCATTTTATGAACAAGTTATTTCCTGACACCCATTTTGATCATGTTTCTTAATAGCGATTTTTTTTTTTTGCCCATTTTTCTCATTGCTTCAACGGTGAGTTCGCCAGTCTCATACGAAGGTGGAAAGGTATTTCCTCCCGAAAACTGTTTTTCACCCGTAAAACAAACTGGTCCAAAGAACACAGAATTTACAGACATAATACACTGGCTTCATTGCCGCAGTTACCGTAAATCTAAGTCAACCGCCTTCTGATTGTCACACTCCACGCGCCATGATAAAAATAATAAACATACGTGCATTATTATTATTATTATTATTATTATTTCTGTGTTGGATGTATATTTTCGGAAAGTATATAATTCACATCACATGCACAGGTGAAATCTTAAGACGCTAAATACTTAAGACGCTATTATTTTTGCACGCTACATTGATTTATAGACACCCTCCGGAATCACGACAAAATCACCATTTACCTTATGTAGATATTGAATTAATTCTAACTTCCTCCTGCAAGTGGGAGCCAATTGAATGCTGATATATGGCTTGTTTAAAGTATTTTCTCCTAATGTTCCGTCTTTGTGTATTATAAATGTTCGTCCTACACTAAAAAAAAAAAATGAATTAATTTAGCGTAATAGTTTCATAGAAGTTATAGTTGAATGATTTCGTCCGAGAATGCCTCAAGATATCTTTTTTTTTTTTTTTCCTGGAAGCAGTCGCCCGACATAAAAGGATGGTTTGTTTATCGCTAGTAGAAAGACTTATAATTTATCTGGCGACTTGGCCAAAGAGTCTTTCTTTCTCGAAAATACCTCGCGAGCAGTCAAACACCGCACTTCTTAGTGGGGGGGGGGGGAGTTATTTCTTTTTGGCCTCAGAAGACAGAACTTTTAAAGCTTCAGTAACTAGATTCTCTTTTATTATTAGTTTCGGAAAATAGGAGAAGACTTGTTCCCAGGGGGAGGATTACTGTGGGCGGCTAAAAGATCTTGGCAACCAGGATATGTCCTCGAGACCAATGTATCTTACGAAGAAATAATCTTTGTCCTTAGTGAGTCTGCTGAAACGTGGGAGAATGTGTGTGTGTGTGGGGGGGGAATTGACTTAAAAAGTCCTGCTTGTTGTAATTGTTTCATATGAGATGTGTTGCACGAAAAGACGCCAATAGCATATGTGGGCTTCTGTGTAGCGCCCTCTTTACACTGTCACTAGAAATTGATGTGCTTAGATTTTTTCTTTCATTTTTTTTTTTTTTTACAATATAGCGTAGATTTCTTTTTCTTTGAAAGAATGAATTGCATTCGTTCAATCACGTGTTAAAGCTACAAAGAAAGAGAAAAAAATAAATATAGTCTATTTATTTTAGTATTTTACCACTTCGAAGAACAATGTCGTTTTCAAACGCGATGAAAGCGTGAAAACGACAATAAAAAACGTGTTTTTATTGTTTCATATTTCAACAATGACTTTCGACTGTGAATTACCAGAATGAAACTAACAAGCATGATTGCATTCAATGGTTAAACAATGGATTATCGTCTGCTGATAAACAGCTCATTAAACAATTGTTGATTCATAACAATTACAGTTGATTTCTTTACACCAAATACATTGGCATCAATTGTTATTTTTTGATCTTCAGTGTTTTATTTGGTTTTAATTAAATAGTCACTCTATGCAGAAAAAATTTAAAGATCTAAATTAATTAATTAGGTTTAAAGATGTAAGTAATGTGATAAACAATGAGTTGATCTTCTCTGATGAATTGGCGATGTTTTTTTTTCTGTAATGTTTTCTCTTTCTTGGTCAAGAGCTGTGAAGTAGCCTTCTTGTTCAAACGACAGGACAAAAGTGAAGTCATAAAAGTAGACATCGTACAAATGCATTGCATAGTAAGTTTGTAAGTGCAATTCTGTTTGCTACGAAAAGTTTATTTTTTCGTTTATATGTGTTGCGATGCGAAACGGTTCGTGTGTTTCTTTCCATCGTGTGAGAAAGTATGAAGAGTTGAGACGCAAGAGAAATATAGAAGTGGAGAAAGACGAAAGTTGCAGGGGGTGGTTTAGCGTGTGGTTTGTAATACATGGACACTCACCGAACGATCCGCTACAGAATTGCCGATCGGTGACGGAGGAGTCCAGAGGATAGTTAAACGGATAGGCACTTTGGTGACACACGGAAATGAAGAGGGCCGTGGATGGGTCCAAGCTCGTTCTATAACAGCAGATGTATCCAACTTAATCTGCTCCGAAGACTTTATTTCCGTCGTCGAGCCTTCGAGTGCGAAGTGACGCCACATCAGTCCCACGTTATCGCCAGCACCAGAATAGCTCGCGGCAATAAGACAACCTCTACAGTCCCGCTGCACTCCATCAAAATAGCAATGAAGAGACAGCTTAATAAATTTGCCGTCTTCATTGAACCCAGTGCTATATCTCTTCTCATCCATTCCTTTTCCGTCGCTACCGAAAGTGTCATCCTCCTATCTTAACATTTGCAGAAAGTCGACTGTGTGATCCACCAGCGTTTAGGATGCCAATGCAGTCGTAGATTGGAACTGTGTCAGTGGATGGAATATTAAGTATTCCTAACGGAATCTCGCCATCATACGGTAATGAATGTCATGCTGACTAGGAAGGGAGGAAGCTGAATAAATGTAATGTTTAGAAAAAATCGCTTGATAAAAGCCTAAAACCCCCTAATAAGTAGATTATTTCTGTTCAGTTTTACTCGTCTTCTGTCAGCAACTTCCATTCTTTTTGCGACTATTAACTTGTTTATTTATTGTTTGCTATGGAGTTATCAACATTCAACACACTTGTGCTTCGCGTAATGTTGCTTGATGGTTATCCAAATGACGATATTTCACAGCACTTCTGAGCAGTCCTCCAAATAGGCTTAGTCCGACAGGGCAAGGGCGGGACTATAATGGAGAAGTTTGTAATAAGTGCGCGTTTTTGTTTTTTTTTTTTTCCATACCATGTTAGTCACTGATGAGTTTCTATACTTGTTATATATTCATCCTCTCAAAGAAAGAAGATTAAAAAAAATCACCTTCTTTGTGTATGCAATCAGCAGATCGGTTAAGTTTAAGCATCAGAACGTTACTGGGTTGATGGGTGAAGCATAAATGCATTTCATATTCCCCTTTGTCTGTGAGGGAAGTTCTTTGAGTGGAGTGTTATTGAGCTTTAAGCTCGCCCTGTGAAGGCAGTGAGGTTAGCTGTTTTCGACTAGACGTAGGATTGACTTGGGTCTTTTGTATTTGCAGCATTCTGCTTCATTGTAGTCTGAAACTTGCTGGATCAGCGGGTTTGGATGATTGCTTGTCTTGGTGAAGAACTTTTCTGCTAGATCACGAAGAAGGGAGGAGATGTAAGGAATGTTGACTTCTCTGTGGATTTGAGTTTCTAATAAACCAACGGGCATCCAGAATCACCCTCAGGCATTGGTTCTGTATTCTCTGCAATTTTTGAACGTTTGTGTCCGAGGTATGGCTCCATGCGGGGGGGGGGGATGCGTAAGTGATGACCGTGCGTATTATCATCTTGTAGATAAGTAACTTGTTTGCTTCTGCGGTTGATCATGAGGTAGAGTTGAGCAATTACTTTGGATGTCTTCGAGCCTATGTGTTTTATATGATTGCTGAATTGGAGTTTTTTTATCTAGTTACACTCCGACATATTTGACTTCTGTCTGTCATGGAACCTTGACTCCTAAGAGATGGATGTCCTCCTTGCTGTAGACCTTCTTTCTGGAAAATATAATGGCTGAGCTTTTTTTTTTTTTTTTGAAGTGGGGGGGGGTTACTTGGATCCTCCAGTCCGCTAGCAACTTCTCCAATATGTGAATACTGCTTTGAAGTCTTCTGATTGCCAGTTGGGGACTGAGAGAGCTTGCTAGTAGAGCAGTATCATCTGCATATAATATGCAGTGATGGTTGTACTTGGGTTTTATGGGATGTCAGCTACGTAGATTAAAAATAGAAGAGGGACCAAAAGTGAGCCCTGTGGCACACCTGCCAGATTTTGCGTCTGGATGATACAGTTTCATTTGCATATATCTGTCTTTGAGGTATGCATTGATTATTTTCATTAGCTTTATTGGTATAAATTTACGCAGCTAACTAATAAACTATGATTCAGGCCACATAGATCCACTATAGACCACATCATCACCATTAATAATATAGCAGAAAAATATTGGAAATACAACCTGTCCATATACAGTTGTTTTATAGATTTCAAGCAAGCCTTTGATTCAGTTAATAGAAACAAATTGATCACCATTTTAAAGAATGTAAGAATGGATTCGGATATTTTAACATTTATTACAAATTATTATGGAGACACTAAAGCTTTTTTTTAAAACGAACAACATTAAAACCAAGGATTTCAAAGTTGCGAAAGGTGTAATGCAGGGATGCCCTCTTTCGCCTCAACTCTATCATCTTCCTAGAAGAAGTCTGTAAAACCATAGCTGATGAACCAGGTGTAAAAATCAATGGCACTAACAGTAATCACATCAAATACGCTGATGATATCATTATCCTAGCATATTCTAAACCACAGTTAGAAAACACTATTAATATCTTAAATGACTCCTGTAAAACCTATGGTATGAAAATAAATCTTCATAAAACAAAAATAATGAAGATAGGTAGAGAAGAAGAAGAAGAAAATATTTCTATAAATCTCGAAAATCATCCATTGGAACAATTGAATAAATATGTTTATCTTGGCAGTCTCATTCTCAGTAACCTCAACAACATGGAAACAGTAAAACACAGGCTAAACCTTGGTTGGACCAGTATCTATCCCAATGGCTTTAACAGGCCTTTAAGGCCCACAGCCTTCCAAGCATGCTTGGATTTCGTAACCGAAATACGAGGATAGAATGGTCACTCCTATGCCTCAAGGTATTCTTGGCTGTATCTCTGTGTGTTCACGGGGCCGGTTTGCCTGCTTGCGGGAAGAAAAACCCCAGATAAACTAAGAGGGAAAAACCCTGCAGTCCACGCCCAAGACCTGCTAACTTGGCTATGGCTGAGGAAGATCCTTAAGCTCCTCACGTCTTCGACGGGAATCGAACCTAGGACATTCCTTCCCCAGGCATATGGTTGGACCAGTATGAATAAACTAAATAAAATATGGAAAAATAAAAAAATCCTAACAAGTCTAAAACTAAAATTATATAAAACAATTATCATCCCCTCAGCTACCTATGCTTCAGAAGCCTGGAGATTAACTCAACGGCCAATCAAGAAACTTCATGCATTTGAAATGAAATGCCTCAGAAAAATCCACAACACCCACTGGATGCAACACAAGACCAATGATCAAGTCAGAATGGAATTAAACTTCCCAGATGATATAATGGATATAACCATTAAGCATCAGTTGAGATGGTTTGGTCACATTCAGAGAATGGCCCCTCATAGATTGCCATATTTAGCTCTGAATGGATATATAGGAGGTAAAAGACCCCGAGGCAGACCAAGAAGATAAAGACCAACTTGGATAAAGTTGCTGCAAGAACATTCCCATTTGCCCAGCTATAGAGTCATGACCGAGATGGCCAAAGATCGCGATAAGTGGAGAATCTTTCTTCTTAGTAGACTCAACCAGTTACCAAGCGGATGAGATGATGATGAACCATCATCGTATATACATCTTTGTATATTTGACTATAAAATATAGATACATCCATAATGCCCTCTATTTTAATATATTGAATATACCTTCTTCTGATCTACAGTCTCGTAACCATTGGAAAGTCAAAAATATTTCATTTTGTGTTACGTTGGCAAAATAACGATTTGCAGGTTAAACTCTTAAAAAAGTCTAAATTGAAAACTATCGGTCATGTGTTTTACCTTCTAATCCTATTCCTGATTGTAAAATAAATAAACAAACAAACATAGAAGGAAAGGATTACCGAAAAAAAAAAAAAAGGATGGTTAGAAAGAAGAAGAAGTAAATATAAATCTGCGTGGTTGCACATATTTGGTAATGGATGGGGCAAGGCGCGAGACTTATTCCAAGTCGGCCATAATTGTTATGAAACTGAGGGGAGGAAGAGTAAACCTGGGGGGGGGGATAGAAGAAGAAGAAGCTATTATGAAGGTATTTCGGGAGCTATTAAAAAGATACACAGAACCCATTAAAAGCAGGTTGTAAAAAGATGTAAGGAGTTTGAGCCATGAAAGGGTTGCCATACAAAAGGGGTGGAAATTACCTGGGTTTTTGTGAACGTACAGAAAACGTGTGTTAAAATCAACAGCAAAGAATGAGACAGTTTTTAATCTCGTGGTGGCAACACGGAGCTCGAGCACACAACAAAAGGGTGCGCCAACTTCGTCAGAATAGAGGGGAAGAAATAGCAGACGCTTGGGGGGGTGGAACAGAAATGGGGAGGGGGTAGTAAAGAGGCCAGTTTTAACACGAGTTTTTTTTTCTTCGTTGTTCTTTCGTAACGGTGTCAGATGTAATGGCGTCTGCAATTTATCGGCTTTTATTCGTCCGTTAATTACCCCTGGTGGCAGGAATGGACATTACTGCTTGTATTAAAATCATGATGCTGGAAAAAAAAAAAACCATGTCTGCATTGTTACTTGTCCCGTTTTCTTTCATTAAAAGCACCCTCCCTAGGGCCATTTATCTGTGGGTGTCACAGGGAGTGGAGGCCGCATCAGCTCGACAGGATGATGGAGAATTTTCATTGAGACTTTTTGTTCTTATCAGACAATGTCATTATGCTTCTTAGACAGCGAAAGATTGTGACAGACTGTTGCTTCCCTCTTCTGTCTTTCACGGATCATTTTTCACTTCTTTCTGTCATTCGCTTTATTTATTCCTTCTCTTCCTTTTCTTTACGATCCTTCAATGAATAGCATTCGTGTGAATTCCTACGCTTCGTTTCGTATTCAACTCACGCGTGATTCAATTCTCATTAGAATCCAAAACAAAACACGAAATATAAATAAAGCATTCGAAAAGACCCTTTTGATATTCTCCAACGATCCTTATTTGAGAAAGTGCATTACGTTAAACTCACACGTCTCAAAGTTGACGCGAGCGCCCCCTACGATTCTGGAGTAATAAAAAGGAAGCATTGCTTGGCCTCATTATGTTTAAAATCGTCTATGGAATGCGTAATTTCCTTCATCAACGGCTTTTGAAACCTGCTTAATGATACGGTCGCATGTTGGTCTTAACCCACTTACACTTTTCTCTCATTCAACCGATTTTTAGTGGCACCTCTGCAACGATCTCTCTCTCTCTGTGTGTGTGAGATTCGCATAAAGATTCTTTTCTGGCTTCTATAGAAGAAGACCCCTGCTTTTAAGAGGAAGAATTGCATTAGTCGAGGTGCCTATAGAAGTTAGGCCGCATTTTATCATGAATAAACTCATCAATCTTCTTTTGAAAGACGCCATTTTTACCGCGATGTAGTCTTTTGAGAATCCACAAACGTTTGAAAGCCGACAGCCATAGGGCATGTGAACGGAAATGGCAAATCTCTCTCTGCTAAAACGGGAGTAATTATATCCGCATTTCCATCTTAGCTTCTTCTCACATTTGCAGTTTGCCTTTTAAGGAAGAGGGATTAAAGACGTAAAAAAAAATATATATTTTTTTAATTCCCCATTTAATGGTTAATGTTTCAAGACTGATGGGATAATAAGAATGCAATATTTAGAATGCCAAATTTCATCTTTTTTTAAAATAAAAAATAAAAGGTGTTTTATTATTAAATATTTTTATTTAATTTTAAAATTAACTATATAATAACTAATTTTTATTTTCAAATACTGTTTTTCAATTACAATAAAATAATAAATAATTTATTTATGTATTTTCCATCCGCAACCAAATTTCTCGAATTTGTAGTCCCCCCCCCCTCCACCTCCAATAAGACGCTTTTAATGTTTGGCTCGAACAGTAACCAGCAGATTAATGTTAACGAAATATGGTTCCTTATCCATATTTGGTTACTGTAAATTTCTGTTGCATTTTTAATTCATGTTTGTCTCATTTAACAGGATTTTTCTGTTTTTTAGAATTTTGTCCTTCAATACAGGAAAAAAAAAGAAGAAGGAAAATAATGCAATCCCTTGGGATATTGCATATTATTATAACCTCCGCTGTTACAACTAATATTCCATGCTTTTTTTTTTTTTGTGAGATAAGATATTTCCTGGAATTTTGAATATTATTCCAGCAAATTGGTGTGATGCTATTTATCCCTTTTTAAATAAAAAAACATTCAAACTTTTAATTACCGTATTTGCCGGCGTATAAGACGCATCGGCGTATGGGACGCACTCCCTTTTTTTGTACACATTTTTTAGGAAAAAACTGTATCACTGAATATTATAATGAATTTACAGGATTTCAAATATAAAGTAATAAGTAGGTCTACTTTCAACAAATACCTAATCTAACTAGGAAAGAGTACCCACCTTTTAATCGTCAAAACCCAGAAATTCATCTCCAGAGCTAACTGAAGAGACATTTGAAACCTCTTCTAAATCAGAATCTGAGTCCTCATACAACAAATTGTCCTCTGTACCATCCAGTGCATTACTAATTCCACACTTCTTAAATGATTTAACCACTGTCTCAGTTTTCACAGCGTCCCACGAAGCTTTGACCCACTCACAAACTTGCGAAATGCTAGGCCTCTTCCTTCTTCCTGATGGAGTAACCTCAAAATCTGAAGACTGCATCCAGCTGTTCCACTTCTCTTTCATAAATCCCTTAAATGGTTTATTAATACAAACATCTAAAGGTTGAAGCTGACTAGTTAGACCTCCTGGAATTACAACTAACCGACTTTTCAATTCCTTGAGTTTATTTGTAACATCGTCTGTTCTGTGAGAACGAAACTGATCCCATACTAGCATGGCAAGCTTCTTCAACAGTCCACCAGGGCGCCTAAACCAAATTTTATTTATCCATAACTTCATTCCTCCTCAATCCATCCAGCCTTTTGCGTGAACATGTACAAACACTCCTTTAAGCAGTTTTTCTTTGGGTAGCGTCTTCCTTTTAAAAATCAATAGTGGCGGCAATTTTGTCCCATCAGCACAGCAGGATAAAACAATCGTGTAGCGAGTTTTTTCGTGCCCCGAAGTTTTAATAGTAACACTTTTAGTACCCTTGGAATCTACAGTTTTGTTTGACGGCACATCAAAAGTCAGCGGAACCTCGTCCATGTTTCCTATTTGCGCAAGTTCAAAATTTTCTCGTTTCCTTGCGTTAATGACGAATCGATGAAATTCAATCATTTTTTCTTCATATTCGGCTCGCATCTTTTGTGATATTTTTGTTTTAGTCAGCATACATAGCTAGTTTCTCTCCATGAATCTTGACCATCATGATGTTGATTCAGTAAAGTTGGCGATCCCTCTGTTAGTGGCTATCGCTTGATGAATAATCATTTTTGTAGACACTGAAAGTCCTGCTTTTCTGTGGTCTAAAATCCAAGTATTCAGTTCTGCCTCAAGTTCTGGCCATTTTGCAGTTCCACTTCGTAGGTTATGTTTACCGTGAGTTGCTTTTTTTTAAATCCTCTTCCTGATTCCGCCAAGTTATCATTTTCTCAGTTGGGGGTGGTCCGAAATGCCTCTCTGCAGCCCTGTTTCCATGTTCTTTATCATACGCAATCACACGTAGCTTGTATGCAATATTGTAACAATGCCGACGTTTTTCAGCCATAATTTTCCAAGAAATTTAGAGAAAATTTAACGGCAGAAATTTATCACCGTTCACAACAGCGACAACAACTGGAAAGTTTAAACGAACAGGACACAGCTGTGATTATCGATGACAGCGCATGCGCATCCACTGAACTCACGTCAGTGTTTCTCAAAGTGTGGCACGCGTGACCCCCCGGGGGGGTACGCGTTCCGCACTTTGAAAGGTCTTCACGGGGTCCATGGCAATTTTCGGCTATGCATCATTAACGCATAGAATAACATTCAATGTTTCCGTGAAGTTCGAGATCGTAAAACGTTCCTATTGTATCACTGAATAAGGTACAGAGATCTGCAGGCTGTGCAATATGTTTCTCAACAAACAGTGCAATTAGAGACAACTGGGATAAAAACGGCACTAACTAATGGGTCTCATGTCCTCCCTCCCACAGAAAATGCTGTATGACTCAAGCAAAACCATAGGTTGCCGGTGCAACCTATGGTTTTGTTTGAGTGAACGTGTTAAAACGAAGAAATATATAGTGAATGTGTTTCAGATATTATATAAGGAATTCGGTTGAAGAGAATTAGCATTTCAACTCACCTGTCGGCTTGTCTTTGTCATTTAGTAGCACGATCTTTTGTTAATACCGCACCAATCATATGAACGCGGATGTCTGAAGTTTGAGAAACACTGCTCTACGTAACTGGGATGCTCTCGCACACACCGCAAGGAAACAAAGAAATCGCGTAACTCGGAATTTCCAGAAATGAAAAAAAAAAAAAAAACTGAGCATCGGCGTATAAGACGCACCCTGTTTTTCAGACCTATTTCCAAAGAAAAAAAGTGCGTCTCATACGCCTGCAAATACAGTATTTCTTTGTTTACTTAAAATATATTTTATTTTCTTTCGTTTTCATTAACTATTATAAATAGTTTATCAAAACTTTATAAGAATATAGCTCTCAGGAGGTCAACTCTTCCGCATCACGGGATTTACTTAAATAGGTTTTATAGATGATGTATAAAAAATAAACAATAAAAGCGTGATAATCAGAATAAAAATTTAGAGGAAAAAACCAACTAACAGAAGAAAATGATTACTTTTTAGAAAAATATTCTGGTTATCAGTGGTTTATTATACTTGCCAAGAAAGTATATTCTTATTTAGTTCTTTATCCAAATGTAAGGAAACAAAGTGTGCACCTGAAGAGTATCTTCACAACTAAACTACTTCTATATAGGAGAGAGGGAAACGAAATGTGCTTTGCATAAAGTTCAGTTAAGGATTAAATAAGAATGTAATTCCTTGTGAATTATAATTTTCTTTCTAAGTAAATAAAAATAAAATTCTATATATATATATTTTTTTTTTAAGTTCAGGATAATTTAATAATAGGTTTCTACACCTTTTTATTAATTAGATATAGAAAATATATGAAAATTATTGTGGTTATCTTTGAAGACATTAAAAATAAGTTTTTGTTTTTTTCAAAAAAAAAAAAAAAAAGACAATTCTGTGAAAGAAAAAATTAATTGTAGTCTATCATGTTCACTTTGGATTTATGGCTGTAGCAGCGATGGCCAATAAGGCCAATGTGTTATGTCTATAAAGTGCGCTTGATGAAATGCCAAGTCGATATTCTGTGAGGAATTATTTTACCGCCACGTGTTTGACTGGATAACACACCTTCAAGTGAAAAGCACTCATGAAGGTTCTTTGCATCTTTTGTAGCATGTAATTTAAGTACTGAATATTCAAAAAAACTGTGAAATTAACTGAAAACGAACTCAGTTTTGATTACAATTAACAGACATTGCACTTTATACTAAAATGCAAACAACTGAAGATGATCACATTTCGAACAAATTAGGAACTTCCATAAGATAAGGTTGAATTTCAGTTATTTGTGTAAAGTTCATATGAGCCTCCGTAGCTCAGTCGGTATAGACACAGTGGCCTAAAGACGAATTTTTAGGCCTAAATTAAGATAACAGTTGACCTTAAGAAAATGTTATTTTTTATTTATTTTGTAGGAAAATGTAACTCGACATCCCTCTGGCCAACTATCTTCGAAGTCTCATTTACTAATGAAGGGGGAGGGGGGGGGTTCATATGGTTTGTTTATTTCTTTTTAGTTTAGTTTCTCCGTAGGATTTCATATTTTTCGGATTGTTGCTAATTCTACTTTAAAAGTTTTTTTTTTTTTTTTTTTTTTTTTTTTTTTTTTAAGATAGTAACGGATTAGATGTTTCTGTTGTATTTCACTTCTGCCATGATTATCTTTGGACGGTTAGCAACACGACTTTCCTGTGCATGCGTTTACAGTTAACCAGAATTAGTAGGGAAAAGACCGGGGTTTGAAGTTGTTTGCTTCGGTGCTCCTGCTGACTCCTGACGTCATTTGGATGCAACCTATCATTAAAAATGTACTTCCTGTCTTCCCTTTTAGACTTTTCTCTCGCTAGATTTTCAAAGGTGTCACCGCAATATTTCTGTCGTGAAAGAACTGCATTAAGCCAGTGTCGATGGATTGTGATTAAATATTACTCCGAAATATTAATTGTGGACTAAAAAATGTATGTTGGAAATGGGAACGGAATTCTGTTTAAATAATTCACAGGAATCTTAATGAGTGTACACTTCTATAACTTTAGAATAATAAAAATGAGTTTATTTTCTTAATAGTTATGAAAAAAAAAACTTTAATAATTCAAACCGAGAATAGCTCTTTGGTAGTCTATCTTGAAGCTAATAAATAATAATAATAATAATAATAATAATAATAATAATAATAATAATAATAATAATAATGGCCTCTTTTATAGATCGCGGATGCTGATAAACTCATCTGTCATAGAATGGCACACATCATAACCAACAAGTGAATTTTATTCACCCCAGGAGAAAAAAAAAAAATACTAGTATAGACCCACCGTTGTAAACAGCGAATAATAATAAAAAGTGTAAGTCCAAAGCTACAAAACGGAACCAAGTGGTCTCACGAAAAGCAATTTCTCATTTCATTGGCCATATTCTCGTCATAATGAGTTTCCACATAGTTCTCTGTTTTCGAGGTTAATCAGATTCGGAATAACGCTGCCATGAATCGAATACCAGTAGTCGTGATGGTGGTTGGTGTCTAGAACACATCTGAACAGTCGGCGTCGTTGAAAACGCGATACCGATCGATGTCATCCCGTTTCAAACATTCCTAGTTCGGCAAATGTCCAGAAGCCCAACCAGAAGAGAATGCGTAATATACGGCATTCCTCGGTGATGGAAGCAGGAAGGGGGAGGAAACGCATCGTCTGTATGTACTATCCCCCCCCCCCCTTACCGGTCTGTGTCGAATGACGGAAGGGAGAAACTCGGCGATGGGGGGGTTTGTGAGGGAAAAGGAGGGTGACAGTAAGGTCACCGATGCGCTACCGCGCCGATCGCATGTAGAATTTTAAACACGAAAGAATAAAGCCACTTTTATGTTCTTTGGCGTCTTTTGCAGTTTATGATAATGTGATGAACCACGCCGGTGAAGATCCCTCTTTTTCCAGGCCTCCTCTTTCATCGTTTAGTTCGGTGCTGTTGTAACCTTGGCAGTGTTGTTCAGCTTACGGTGTTGACAATTTCGCCGTGTAACAGCTATGCAGGCAATTTAACTAATGTATTTGTTGCAGTTGTTGCTTGCGAGAGGTGTTTAAATTACGAAAAACCTCTCCTAAGAATCATTTAAAAAAACTACCTTTTCTGGTAGCTAAGCCTAAAATAAATATATTGGCTTAAGCCTACAATAAATGTATTAGGCCTATGCCTAACATAAGTAGCCAAACTTACGTTTATAAATTTATTTTATTTTATGCTTTATTTATTAACGGATTGTTATTATGTGATATTATCAGTTGCGCACCCAGTGGGAGGCAGGGGACCCGTGCCCCTGCTCCCCTCCCCCCCCCCAAAAAAAAAAGAAAAAGGAAAAAAACACTACAAAATTTTCCAAAAATCTTTTCCCAATTAAAATTAATTTTTTTATTTATGTTGTGTCTTGTATTCTATTTCTATACTACTTATGAATTAGCTCTCAGGAATCACGGTTACTGTGAACGCAAGGCGAACGAGGTAGTGCTCGGGTGGACCGAGCGTACTTCGTTTGGCCGAGCAGGGCCAGAAGAGATCACGGGTATCATGTATTGGCGATCATTGCAGATGCTGTCATAGGTCGTATGCAATGCGTAGTGTGTATTCTCAAATCATTTACTTAACTTTGCCCTCCTCCCCCTCCCAAGATTAAATCCTGAGTTTTTTTTTTTTTTTTTTTGGATGCAGTAAGTTTACAATAAATATATTTATCTTAAATCTATTGTTAAAAATTTTTTAGACACGTGGCGGAAGAACACACACACGCGTAATTTACAATCACAATACACTGGCCTCATAGCTCTCTTACAAAACGGACAAGTTAACCTTTAAGTCGCACACTTGACTTCTATTCCCAGATGCATTGTAGTTTTGTTTTCTTACTCTGCATAAATCCGTTAACACATGAAGAAACGTAATAAATAGTAAGAAAGAAAACAAAAATTGCATTTTTTTTTTTTTTTTTGAGATTATAAGTAGATTTTCTTTAAATTTCAGTTGTCAGTACTATTTAATGCACTTTTATTTCGTCATTCGCATTTCTCTTTACACATTGAAGAATACTCGACTCGAGAAAATAAGCAGAGAACTTTCTTACCACAAACTTCGGGGGAGTGTGGGGGGGGATGCATGACCACAGGGTGCCGCCATGTGCATTACATTAGGCTTCTACTTTTTTTATTTATTTTTTCCTTCATTTTCTCTGCCTATCCCGGAAATCCGAAAATACGACAGTTATTTCCGGCATTACTCTCTTTCTCTCTCTCTCTCTCTGTCGTACTATTACGTCACTGTCGTAATATCGTCTTACGAAGAGCAGCTGCAGGCGAAAGGATGAAAAGAAGAAAGGAGTGAATGGGACTGACAGTATTGAAAAAAAAAAAAAAAAACTAAGAGATGAAACCATACTCAGTTTTTTTTTTTTTTTTTTTTTTTTTTTTTTTTCCCTTGAAAATGATATTCGAGAGGAACAGTTTTGGTCGCCGGCATGAAATAATAACATCAGTCACAATAAAGGAATGTCTTGTTTGAATAAAAACTTCCTCATTTTTTTTTTATTTTTAATTTTATGCTAATTATGATGCCGTTTCATTGATGTTTATATGTCAATGTAATTTTAGTAATATATATTAAAGCATTGGATGAACTGATTGCAAATATTAAAATACAAAAAATCTTCGAAAGCAATTGAGATCATTTTAAAATAAAATTTTGTGTTTGTTGTCAAAATTAAATTTTAAAAAATCCCCCTCCCCCGTGAATTATATACACCATCTTGTTTTTTCCCTAATCACTAAGGATATCTTACGTTTTGTTTCATCATTATGATGTAGGATAACAATGACGCATCTAAACATTGATCCTCAGAAAAATAGCGGTGACTTTTAGTTTGAATAAAATTTTCGGATATTTGATTTTGAAAAGAGTGAGGCGAAAGGCCTCGTGCGTGTTTGCTCTACGTAATTGAAGAGTAATCCAAATACACACATATATTTGTGTTGCACACGATTTCGGAAATTGGGGATGTGAAGGTAGCGATAATAACGAGATTTTGGTGACTGTTGTCAGCCTCTTATATCTGTCATCCGCTTCTTTTCAGGGAAAAAAAAAACCCTATCTTAGAGGAAAATTCCAAGTTTACTGGCGGGGGGGGGATCCACGTTTGTTTATGAATGAACTTATCCTGTTTTCTTGTTATTTTTTTTAATTTTAGGTGAATTCCACTCACGTAAGGTTGTAACGCTATTGTACATTAGCGCACCGTAAACCCTTTTCTAAAGACCCAAACAGAACTTTCATCTCCCAATCAAAGACATTCATATATCGGATTCGAACTTCCGATTTCTTGTAATAAAAGAGCTACCGACCCGGTACCAAAACTATTAATCTCACAGAACAGATTCGAATCTAAATTTACAGATTACAATACACGACCAAAAAAGGATAATTCGTAATAATAATAATTAATAATAAAACTTATGTTAACAGCAGACTTGCCATCACATTGTATTAGCAAAGCTCATCGCAGTAAACAACATTCTTACTGTTTGAAAGTATTAGTGTAATCTCTAAAGTGATCTGCGACTTGACATTTGACTTTATATTCGATACGTGATGCATAACAGTTCACTTAATTCTTGCCTATATAAGCAGTCTTCGGAAACAAAAAGACAGAGACGTGGAAAATAAAATAACCACTCTAGCTACAGCCAGATTATTGCGAAATAGCATCCTATATATAGAACACAGAAAGTAAAAGTTATACAAAACCTGACAAAATACAAAATTTGTTAAAAGCTATATTCATTTGTTAATTAACATATCACTTAATTGATATATTAATAATAAAACTTCGTGAAATTATTCCGAAAGTAGGATTGGTAACCTGATATAATTTATGGTTTTTATTTCCATACTGTTTTGTTTATAATTAAATGAAATACAAACTGTAAAGGCATATTTAGTCGATGTTTTCTTCATTTGTTTTTTTCACCCTTCCTTACAGAGTAGTTCCACTGTATCACGATAGATGGCGCGTAAAGTAGTAGTGAGTGCCTGTAGATTAAACAAAGTGCTTCACTGTAAAGTAGTTTTCCGCAATAGTAGTTATCAAAAAAGCTCCCAGACTTTATACGAAAACCACACGAAGCCTACCGCTGTTTCTTATTGAGATGATGGATCGCGGCCGTCATTATGTTGTCCTAGATAGCGTTTTATAATAAAGACACTAATCCCCCCTATACACATATTTTGCTTTCTTGCAATCACGAAGGATTAAGAAACGTTTTTGGCTAGTCATTAACATGTCAAAAGACAAACCAGCGGCAGCAGCGACATCTATAATTAGCTGGGGCAGCAAAAAGTGCTTGTTATGCACCAGTTTGGATCTCGTAGCCATTAGCCAGCGAAAGAGAAAGAGCTTTATACACAAGATTTCATAAAGTAATTTAAACAAAGCGATATTTTAAACTCGAGTGAAGGCAATGTTCAGGCCAAAGAGATAAAGTTAACTGAGGGAGGGTGCTTGTAAGGCAACATTAATCCTTTGTCAAAATAAAGAAGAAAAACACGACGAGCGGAATGACAGAAAAATTCAGAAACAGTTCTGTGTTGCAATAGAAATACAAGTATCCCTCGATTAACGCGGTTAATTAATCCCTCGATGTTACCGCGTATATCAAAATCGCGTTAATCAAATCTAATAATCAATGGTAAAAATTACAATTCGTCCATGATCGATTACTGTATTAATAATTCGTTTTATGTGGTACTCTTTTAGTAAAGATAAAAAATGAATGCAAAGTAAATGTTTAATAAATGTTTGTACCTACATTAATTACCGCAATTTTTTTTATCAAAAGAAGTTATCAAGAGTCGTTTGAACAGTTTTAGTTTTTTTTCTTATTGGCATAAATTCTACGATAACAAGCAAAATGACTCTCCAGACGTCGGCAAACAAGCAATAAAACATAAAGAAAAACCACTGCAAATATAATCCATGATGGTACAAATTAAGTGGATATTGAATCCAACATTATTTCATAGCCAAATATAGAAACTACAAGAATTTCGTGCCGAATATATAGAAACTAAAAGTTTCGGCAGATGCAAGCATAAGCAGCCTTATGGGCAACTCGTAGTAAAGGCGGAGTAAGCTCCAGATCACTTTCCTTAGTATTTTCCATAATGAAAAGCACATCTCCTAGAGGAGGTGTATGATAAATAAACCTTTGGCTCTCTATTTCAGTAATACATGATGGTTTATTTATTTTCAGTACAATCTAGAAATTATTGAACAAAGAATAAAAAAATAAATAAATAAATAAACCATACCATAGCGACATCGGAGGTCGCGGTATCTCTCAGATACAATTTATTGTAAAATATCACAAACCAGCTACTCATGACCTCCAAGCTCTACACTGAATTGTGTAAGAAATTGATATTAAACATTTCGCATGTACATGTCAGATTAGCTGCGAGCTCCGCGTTAATCAAAACTCTTGCCGCGTATATCAAGGGATTGCCGCAATTAATTTCGCCGCGTTAATCAAATCCCGCATTAAGCAAGGGATACCTGTACTTCAAGGACACAAAAAGGGCAAAAGAAACCTTGATTTTCTCGTCATAAACACACTTATTAAAGACTAAATACCTCATTGTTATAAGCCTTTTTATTGTTTAAATCCAATTACAATTCATTTTTTATTTTTAAATCGATATTTTTAATTAATTCCTTATTTCTTTTAATTACTTCCTCTTTTCTTTTAATTAATTTCTTTCTTTTTTAATTAATTTCTTTCTTTTTTAATCAATTTCTTTCCTTGTTTTTTTTTCTTTTAATTAATTTCATTTTCTTCTTTTTTTTTTTTATTGTTTATACCAAGCATCGTTCATCCAAGTCAAATCCATTCGTTGTTTAAAACCGTCAACCAAGTTCATTGTCGAAATCAGTGAATGGGAATGGGATTCTTAAAACGCTCTCCGACATCAATTCTTAAGTCATTATCTTGTTTGGCCACGCTATAAAATCATAAAACAGAAAATAAAAATAAAATATAGAAATTAACTCGAAACATCGAAGATTGAACTTGCTTTTGCTCGACGGGGGTGTCATGTGGAATGCATTGGTTTTTGTTTACAACGTACCCATGGAGCCGCCCCCCCCACCCCATGAACTACGACGGTAAGGTCGTATTCGTAGAGCTGAAATGACAACTGCAGATACAATGATTCATATAAAACCGAACTAAAAAGTCCGTTATAGACTAGAACTAGCGACGCCAATTAGTCTAAGCACTTGTGAATTGCAAAGAAATTAAGGAAAGTCTCATGGAACGAAAACTTTGAGGTCGGTTCTATATGAATCATTCCATTCATTGTTACCCTCAGATTTGCTGTTTTTTTTTATTGTTTTAATGCATGTATTAAAATAACAGAAAAGTAACATTCTCACAATAAAATATCAATTTCATTTATATCCATTGTTTAAATGTATTGACATTGTTTCGTCTCCACTCTCTGTTTACATTTTTATTGTTAGAATTCCAAGTGATTGTTCGAAGCCATTTTAATTGTATAAAAAATTCATTTTTAGAACAACTCTATTTTTGATAAGCGTCTTTAATCTATTTTATTGATGTTTCCTACATTCAACACCTTCGTGGTCTCATTGAAGTTTATTTAAAGATTCATTTTCCAGTGTATTCGCGGACCGACAAGGAGAAACTGTAAGAAAGTGATCATTACCTTCTACAAATAGTTCCAAGTAAATTACTTCTAAATGGTTGGAAAGGTGTGGCTCCAGCAAACCGTGTGAGTAATCACTGTCTTGGGAAGGTTAATGTGATTGTAAGATGTTTCCTTTGCATGCCACGTATTCATTTGAAGACAAATCATCGTGTAAACATTATTTGGTAATTATATACAGTGATATTTAGTGTCTACCATTGCACTGTGATCACATGACAAACAGTTTGTTGGAATTCACTCGTTTACTAAAAATACACTTTAAAAAAATAATAATAAAATTATTTTTTAATCCATTTTTAAAAGTGCCTTCCCATGAAATTGCTTTTGTTATCTTCCAACTGCTGTCAGAAAAATGGACATTTTTAATCTCTGTGAAATATTACTGTGGTGGGTTCCCTACGAAGCACTGTTTCTGGTGAATATTGTTTGTCTTCGTCAAAGAGTTTGAAGTTCGAGAGAATAAAAAAAAAAAAAAAAAAAGTATTTACCTTGTAAAATGTTTTTCATTTTTCTGATGGCTAGCAGATGAAACTGGAACGTGCTAACAATGAAAACAATTTAGATTTCAAAGGTTTTTATCCTATAAAATGTTTTTTCATTGTTCAGATAAGAAACTATGAAAAGTAAATGTTCTAACAATTGCATTTAATAACAATATACATATTGTTGTTAAATGTAATAGTAGAGATAGGTCTATACATTTCATTTTTATTGAGTTAAAATCGTAAGGTTGTACATTTCATTTACATTTAGTTGTAAATTCTGATTTGTGCATTTCGTTTGGATTGAGTTGTAAATTTCAATTCATTTCATTTGCATTCAGTTGAAATCCTAATTAGAAATAAAAACAGAAACTGACACATTTTTTTCTCACTATAAAAATATTGTTTTACTGTCCGCTGTTAGGATACACAATTTCTTGCAGTAGTGGTTTTGCTACTGTTCACTGCTATCAGAAGCAATGGGAAGAAGGGGGAGGGAAGATGTCGATTTGTATTAACATTTGCAAACGGACTGTCCTAGGATGCTATTGTTCAATGCGGATGAGTCATTTGGCCGTAAATACAGAACTAACAATCCAAAAAGAGAAATATTTTGATACAAAATAACACGAAAACTCATCTAACTTAGCCACCAGGAAGCACAGTTCAACCTCCACAGTCTGTTTCTTTCCTAAAAGGTTGTTACCAACCGCATTTCGATTTGATTTTCACGCACACACACACCGAACAATGGTTACACCCGAGAGTGGTAACCAGAACAGAAGCTTTTTTTAATCAGAACACTCCACGTTACCTACATACGATGTTATCCGCTTGGCAGTGACCCTCGGGAGGGGAGAGAAATAATCGTCCGTTTTTACATGCACACAGTTGATAAATGCCCGGATAGGAAAGCGAACGCTCTCTGGCTAACGGAATGGCGACGGGGATATTTTTCAGTTCTATTTTGTCCGAATCGAGGCAGATCTGAAAGAGAAAGCGATGGAGAGTTATTAGCTTTCGTTAAACTATAAACAACAAATAAGAACATTAATAATCACCGGAAGTGAAGTAATTGTGTACTTCGCTTCCATCACCCTAAGCGTGACGTCATCCTACTAAGCAGCTGGTGGTGGGTGGAGAGGGATGTTAGCCACCCACAAGGAGAATATTTTACGATTGTTTTGTCCAAAATACTTTTTTTTTTTTTTTTGCCTGAAAAGAAGCGTCAGAGATGTCACACATACTACTTTTAAACTCTTTTGAATATCTCTCAGGAAATTTCGTTTATTTTTTATAAAATGAAAATATAATATATTTTTTATTTAAAATAAATTTTATTTTTTAATTATATTTTAAAGATTTTAGTAATTAAATTTTATATCTTTAAAATATAATACAACTTTAAAAATTTTAAATGACAATATTTAATTAACTAATAGCAAGTAATGAATGTAAGAACTCCGTGTGGTGGCCGGGCTAAGAATAGCGCCGCCGCTGTAACCCATGTATGTCGTAAAAGGCGACTAAAATGGACGCAGAGTTTTCAGAGTTTCGCTCTCTTAGGTTTCTTCCGAAATTTTGCTCCCGGTGAGGGAGGCTTAGATTTCGGGGGGTTTGCCATGAGAGATCATTTTGAGTCTCTGGTGAGGGCGTGACCCGTGTGGGGGGGTCTTGTCGTTGGACGCTTTTCCCTAGAATATGAGTGGCTCTGCTCGGTAGTAGGGTGAGCCTGTCACTGAGTGGGCCAACGCTGAGTTGAACGATCTTTCGGCCACTATCGAGTGGTCTAGAGATCGTTCTAATTTTTAAACAGGGCTTTACTTCACCGCTGTAACCCATGCATGTCGTAAGTGGCGACTAAAATGGGATGCAGAGTTTCGCTCTCTTAGTTTTCTTCCGGAATTTTGCTCTCTGTGAGAGAGGGGGAGGCTTAGATTTCGGGGGATTTGCCCCGAGAGAGCATTTTGAGTATCTTGTTTGAGCAGTTTGTTTTCCCTAGAATATGAGCGGTTCTTCTCAGTGGCGGGGGGGGGGGGGTCACTGAGTGGAACCAACGCTGAGTTGAACGATCTTTTGGTCCCTATGGAGAGCGATCCAGGGATCGTTCTAATTTTTAGAAAGTGCTTTACTTAAAAATCACCACTGTAAAATATACTAACATAAAAACGTATTTTTATATAATTATTCGTGTGTATATAGCTGTCGTGCTTTCTTGTTAAAATTCAGTCATTTTAGTGATATTTTTCAGCACTACAAACCATTCTGACGTCTTTTAGTGCTTTGTTGTAATATGCGACAGAAAAGATTTATTAATAATATGGTTCAAGCGTCAAAAATTCGTTTCCTATAAGCGACTACGTCATTAAATATTGAAAATCATCATTCCATTTATCGTATTGTTTTGCAATTCATTACTAGAAAACGCATTCCCATCAGATTCCAGAAATATTACGAGTAATAATTCACAGCTACGAGAGGCAGGTTTTAGTACTGGAAGCTCTGAATTGATTAGCTTGAGCGAAAATTGCAACAGCGAAATGCTAAATCATAGTCATAAGTACTTCATCTTTTCTCATGCTATATTGCTGTTCTCATTTCCCTCATCTTAGACACATACCCAAGGAAATAGCTAGAACGTATAAGAAAATGCAAATTGAGGTCATAATTTTTTTTTTTTTTTTTAGATTTATCTCCCAAATAGCAAAAAACAATCCTTACCGTTCCTTCTTTTGATTGAAGCTTTAGGTCCTTTAAACTGGTAGCGCTAATATCTCCCGCCCTGGACTCGACACTGACGCCTTTTGGGGCTTTGACGTGAAGGGTACGGGCAGGCGACTCTAATCTGGAATATAATAATAATAATAATAATCAGAGTAATAGGAGTTACAGAAGAGGAAAGGAAATCAAAACAGAATTCTCTGTGTGTGTGTGTGCGTGCGCGCGCGCGCTTGAATATGAAAGACTTCAGTTCACTTTTGTAGATTATTTGAAGTGAGGTTTCATTTACTAGTCTTCTTCTAAGATGGTGGAATGATTATCTTATTGAAATTCGTTCGTTTTTTTTTTATTTTTATTTTATGGACTTTTGTCCATAAAAAAAAAATTCAATCTCAGTCAATCCATAAAAGATAAGTCCATCTCCATCTCAGAACCATAACTAATCAGTAAGCAGTGCGGGAGGGAAACACACACACACACACACACACACACACAGAGAGAGAGAGAGAGAGAGAGAGAGAGAGAAATTGTCATACCTGAGTTGATGGAAGGGTTCGGCTGTGACAAGACGAGTCTGGACTGAGCCTTTAAACTGTACACCACCCTCTCCTGTAAAATATAACAAATTTGCTTTTCGAAAGATAATATACATAAATTACACAAATAAAATGCACTAAAATCAAACTTTTTTACTCATCCTCTATAATAATTCTAGTAAACATAGTTAAAAAGCAGTGTTTTAAATTAGATTAAAAGCATTTCTATTCAATGCATATTTTTGTGATAAACAATATCAATAAAATGTAATATTTATTTCGTGTACTTTATTTATCCTCACCAATGTCCCCCAAAAGATTTGTGTGTGCGTATTGACTACATTTTTTGTATGCTAAGATGAGCCCATGTTCAATTACAACACCAGTCACTAGACTAGATGAATAGTGTAGCGCATGCGCATTAATATCATCTTTGTACCCAGTTCGCAAAATTTACATTTTTTTTTTTTTTGCAGTTGCGTCATAGTAGCCTCCAACCAGTGAAAAAAAAAACTGAGAATAAAAGTCTTTATGACCATAAGGGAACTGTAAACTAGTTACTTTATATGTGGACTACAAGTTACCAATATTCTTTAATTATTTTATAAAATATATATGTAATTATAATGAAAGATATATATTCTTAATTTATGAATTAAATTCTAAATATTATAACATAAAATTTCTAAAATTTTGAAAAGAATAAATACACCTGTATAATTTTACTATTATAATGTTACAATTAATTTATGACAAATATCCCGTGCCGCTGCTAGCCTGACTGTGTGGTGTTAGTCTAATTAGTGTGATAAAGGCTGTAATATAATAATATTTTTTAAACGCTCAAACCACCTAGCACTAACGTACGTTGAATTCTTCATGTTTCCATACTGATGGCCCTTTCTTTCCAGATTACAAAGAGAATGCTTTTGATTTAATAAGGCCAGTGTTTAGCGGGATCCGTTTTTGGTTACAATCTTCGATCCATGTAAAAAGGAGTCTCTCTAATTCAATCGTTATAATACTTTGATTTCGAGTGCATGCATGATCAACTTGAAGCAGCCTTACCTTTCTCTTTATTCAGCAGTTGATTCACCTATCTTTGCTCTGGACTCGCCTTGTTCATTTTTCTTTATCATTTCAAGTTTTTCTTCCAATCAGATTACTTTTCGAATCATTTTCACACTTCTATTTTTTGCTCACTAATTCTTTTACTCGTGATTAAAGGTTAGGAAAATAATTTAAAATTAAAAAGTAAGGAAAACAATATTGTACGAGTTATGATCAGCAAAATGATCATAGTGTACATGGAAATAGCGTAGTATGCCATTAAAAAATAACTTCGTAAAATGTTTCAAGTCGGTAACTAAATTATTTCATCCTGGTGAGTGATTTTTTAAATAGTTAGCCACAAAAATGTATAGATCGAAAAATTTTTAAATCGGTAACATTTATTTTTAAGTGTATATAGGCGCACTAATCGAATTTGGGTATCGAAAACGCACTAATCGGGGGCGCATTAATCGAGGGATTGCTGTATATATATATATTTTCTAGAAATTTACTCAATCACATCTTTGAATTGAGACCTCAAGCTCGAAAGAATAATATTAAAGAATCAAAATTAACTGAGAAGGATTCGCGGTCCTTTTTAATGTATACATTAAAATGCAACCGCGAATTCGGTTGCATATTTATGAATGTGGTTCTCCATTTTTACAAACTAACAGTGATTTATTGGGTACTTTCCTACCATACTACACTTTAGTATGGCTCAGCATATTAGTGGAACAGCAAATAGCTGTTTAATGACCAGTTAAAACAGAAACATAAAAATGTACGATGATTTAGGAAAGAGAACTAATTACACCCATTAAGCCTTTACGTCATAAACACTTTTAGAGTCATTGTTGCATGATGTCTCAACACAGGCGTGATTGGTGATGGGTTGATTTCAAATCAGTTTTCTCCTTTATTTCACTTCATTGTTAAATTATAACAATAAGCTAATTGTCATTAGATCTTGTTATAGGAACTGGGACAACAGTTAATGCCAACAGAGGTCATCATTACCTGATGTAGTATTGTAATTTCGTTTAATGGTAAAGAACTCGTGAAGATTAAAAACAAAACTGGAATGTGGGCTCATTTGCTTGTATCGCTCAGCTGTTGAATGCCTTCCATCTGATAAAGAATGCAGATTAGAAATAATACTACTTGAATCTTTGAGCTAATATTTAAGGATTATGTTGGGATAGCCACCGTAAAATCAAAAAAGTTTACTATTTTTTTAATGAAAATTATAATATCAAGTTGAGTATGTGTTGAATATTTGTTTGTCTTTATTTTGTAAATTGTAGCACGATAAACAAACTTAGCACATTCGACAAAGAGAGAAAGAAAGTACAAGACCGCAGTGATGGTACTGTCGCTCACTTTGAACAATGCCTATTCATCAAAGACTGCCATCGGCTATCCGTCCAAATATCAACAGCGACGCAGACACACACACAGAGAGACGGTGTCGTTGGTGATGGCAATATTCAGCCACTGTAATTTCCTGGTAGAAGGACAGATCGGTGTCACTAGCTCCCGACATGAAAGCACCGTATGACGTGCGCGCGCCATTACCTTCATCTGTACGATGACTCGAACTTAAATATTTGGCCTGCGTAGTCAAGTCATCTAATCCGAGGCAGTTGGGGGGAGAGGAGTGCGCTTGTACCGTTGTCATCTGATAAATAGGATACGTCAGACACAACCCCATGAGATATATAACGGAACCCAATGAAAAAAGTATTTGCACTTTTTTTTTTTTTTTTTTTTTTTTTTTTTTAATAGTGGAGTTATCTGAGGTTGTTTGCTATGATGCCTTCGAATATGTCCAGTTTTACTCAGAAAGCTAACCGAATTTTTTTTTTTTTTTTTTTTTTTTTCGTGTTGAAAAGTAATCATTTGTCACTTTCAGTTGCTAGGATGTGTTTGAGTTATCCCTTTACGCAATGTGTTTTCATTTCCTAAGTCATTTAAACAGTGTAATAATTTTAAAAAATAATAATAAGGATATGGGCTCATTGCAACGGTTTTGGCATCTCTATAATTTCTGTGTCAATCCCCAGTCCAATTGAAGCTATGAGCATAATGATGCTATTTTATAACATTGCGACATCCTCGTTAGCTAAAATTATTTTTCACATTCTTAGAAATGAACTACTCTTTTAAAAGAAACACTTGGGATCTTTTAAGTGCCTTATTATTTTTAATACTGCAATTAGTTATTAAGAATATACTATTATTATTTTACCATTATAACTAATATACCATTATTATATCACTATCATTGTTATATATCATTCATACACTAGACATTGAAAATATATTTGTATATGCATTTAAAAATACGCATTTAATAGTATTCAATTATTTTGTGTTTGAAATGACCTCAAATGTTTTGTAAGTTGAATAGAAGAAAAACGAAGTGTTTTGTGTAAAATGCTCTTTATGAGAAGAGATACGTGGTTATACAGAGGAGAGGGGTAATATGGACAGAATCCATATTACCCCTTTAATTTTTCAAGAATTTTTTCCAGTACATGATTAGTGTAGAGAAAACTCGGGGTCATCTCTAGAAATTAAAGAAGTGTGGTTAGCAAGGGTATCATGTATTTTTTTTCTTTTTCTTCTTGCTTGGAGAGTGGTGAATGAGTGGAACGGGCCTCCCAGAGTTAGCTGTGAGTTGTTTGTCAGTGAATGAGTTCCAAGCCAAATCTGACAGATATTATACAAATGATGGTTAGGTTTAGATGCTAATGGTCTTCCAGCGATACGTCTACAGACTCCATGAAGGTTCCCTTATAGAATTATAATAATCATGATAATAATATATTAAGCAGATAACTTCGCTTAAAACTACCGAAAGCAAAAAAAGAATATTCTTAGACATAAAAAGGAATATATATGATAATACTTTGGAGATTTAAACGCTGGAATTGACAATATAAATATTCCTGGTATATCTCAAAGATATGATGAAGAAATAATTAATGAAAATGGAACGAATCCCCTAAATTGTTGTGCAATTATTGAATGGATTGAAGACGAAATAATATATATTTCAATCACAAAAGGGAACACAAAAAATTATATTGGCAAATATATGAAAAGAGGAATCTGTAATTCGTTACATTATAATTAATAGAGAAATTATAACACGATGAAAAGTAAGCTGATTGCACTAAATAAGATTGTTAAATGCGAACAAATGTCAACCAAAGTAGGAGAACAAACTAATCGAAGATGGATACAGCGGTAAAAGAAGACTTAAAAAAATAAATAAATAAAAAAGCAATTCAATAGCAACCTACAAGGAGTTCAAATACATCAATATATGAATAATATGAAATTATACAAAATAAAATAAACAGCAAGACATGCTCAAAGAAATTAAAGTTGGTTTTAGTGAGGGATGAAATAGAGGGATTGTAAATAAAAGGAACTAGCACTCTATTAAATAAATGGCAATATTATTTTAAATATTATTATAAATGATAATGTGCACACTTAAATATAATGATGCGTATGGCGAACATAATATGGCATTTGGAATAACCGCAAAGATATAATAAAAATCATAACAATATCTAATGACAGTTGCTAGACATTCCGAAAGATGTCAATTAGAAATCAAAGCAATAAATAACCGAAGAAGATAAAATATTTACGAATATAACTAAATTAGATAGAATAAAAAGCCATTTTTATCAGAGTTAATTATGTTATTATCTCGTTATAGAAAAAAACGTCTTGTTTGAGCGAAGTTCTTCTTACTATTTTCACATTTAAGGACGGGAAGAACCTTTTAACGATCACGGCTTTTCGACTGGAGATGAGTAAACCTGTCTCAGGAGGAGGTGTTTCTTTCGCCTATAAACTCGGGTTTGTCATCTCGCAAACAGGCAAAGCAGCCCCCATGAACACACACACACACACGAAATATTTACTGTTGGGATAGCAATGTCACTAGTAAAGTGACATTGCTATCCCATCAACTATCATGAAGAAACTATAAGGAATATTTTTATTTTTATTTAATATAAGAGTGTAACTCATATTATGCTTATCATTCATATCTTCGTTTTCAATACTGTTTAGATGATTCTAAAAGTCAAATAAACAGCTTTAAATATTTCACATTATCTTATGTACTGATAGTATACAGGGTGGTTCAAAATTCCACGTACAAACTTTGAGGGGAGGTAGAGAACATCAAAATCAACCCTATTCACATAGGAAAGCACGACCGGAAACGCCACCCGAAAGTGATAGATGGCGCTGTTCGCGAGCGCTCCAGGTGAGCAATTGGGACTTCCTCATTCAAGCTTTCGACGTCGTACGAAGAACATGCGTCGTTTTACGAACGCTGAGATGGCAGACATGCGCCTCGTTTACCATATTATGTATCGAACTGTTCAGTTACGCCTAATAAAGTTTTTTACACTACTTACTGCCTTGTGTTATTTCTGTATCTTTGTGTCCCTGTTAGTACCTTCCGGTGGCGTTTCCGGTCATGCTTTCCTATATGAACATGGTTGAGTTTGATGTTCTCTACCTCCCCTCAAAGTTTGTACGTGGAATTTTGAACCACTGTATAGTTTTGTAGTACTTTATATTGTATTATATTGAGTATTAGTATATTATACCATAACAACCTTCTTTTAGTCTTGTTTTATTATTTTGTGTGTGTGATGACTCCCATGTACGAAAGGATGTAAGTCCATAATAGTACATTAGTAGCGTGGGCAAGCTAAGATTTTTTTTTTGTTGTTTATTTTTATTATATTGCCTATTTTTTGCATATTTATTTATTTATTACATATTTCGAAAACCTTGCCCTCTACAGACCAAACAGATTTCATGCCTCTTCAGGCTTCCAATAAGCGGGGGTGGCGGCCTCACATCTGGTGATAAAATTTGACTAATTAAAAATTAATAGGAAAAATATAAGACTTAATTAAATATAAAGGAAGACGTAAAGATTAATTAATAAAGTTCTTTAAAGAATTTACAATTTCAGCCAGGAGTGCAAGTTTAGTAATAATAAATGTAAAGATTTATTTAAATTAATTAAAGAATTTTTTTCAACAAATTTTGGTTTAAATTTTTAATCTGGAGTATTCATAAGTTAGCGAATGTGACATCGGTTTGTGAGGGGAGAATTCAAAGTAGGGGACGTTACATTGTGTAAAACAGTGATTGTAATCGTTACGGTTACACACGGAGATCGCTCGTGGACCTCATGAAAGGTGAATCGGTATTATTAATGACTAACGAATTTCCGCTAAAAGCTACGTTGCTGAGATTTTTATTTATTTATTTTAATGCATTTGACGACTTTTGATCGAACAGACGGTTCACAGAGGATGGAGCACAGTCATAACGAAGATTTGAGGCGTCGTGGGGCAAAGATACAAAATTTGGTCTTCCTCAGTCATTTATTACCAATATGATTTTTGTAGTCACGTAAGTAGAAAAATTACCGGAATTCATTTTTCCACCAATCGATGACACTGAGGTGTTTTTTTTCCCTAACTGAATTTCATTTTAGTACATATTATATAAATAAAGAAGAAATTATAATTAAACCCAACTGACTAAATGTGGGTGTGCTTGTGTCTGCTATGTATATTAGAGGCGTATGCAGATTCTTTCGAAAAAGTTGGGAACTTTGGGCATCTATCTTTTTGGCTTAGTAGGAGAAGGAATACAAATTAAACTCATAAAGATAACTTACAAATGCTTTTTTTTTTTTACTTTTTCAACTCAATCAAAAAACGAATATCCAAATACTTAATGCATATAAACAAATATTATTCATATACAAAAATAAAAAAGGTGTATTTACTTTTTAAAATTTTGAAATAGAAAAATTAATAGATTTTTCATTTAATTATAATATCTGATAAGAAATTATATACTTCTTTATTTACCTTATATGTTTCTAATATTAACCAGTACAAACAAATGTATTCACTTAGTAAATGCTTATTAATAGCAGTCTTTCTGATGTGAGTATTTGCCTCTAATATTCATCTGGAAAGTAAAATTTTTTTTTATCACTTTTCGCTGTAGATTTTACTGCATTCTGAGCATGAACTATCAATAAAAAGAAGCAATTTTAATCAGTGGAAGTGTTAAAAAATAAGCGAGATTATAGTAGCAATATAAAGTACCTTTTCTTACCTGTGACCCTTAACCTTTCTGCCGACACCACAACTTCTTTATTGTCTACTTGGAAGAGGAGCCCACCTTGGGGACTTCTTACTATAAATTGTTCGCCTATCGATTCCACAAAAGATCGACCTAAGTATTAGAGAGAGAGAGAAGAGATTACGATAAGAGTAAAAGTGGGTCTTCAGAGTGATTAAAATTTCGCTATCAGGCAATTTCGGTTAAAGTTTTATCACTTTATTCGTATTTCATTTTAAAATCCTTGCATATAGATTATTTAAAAATTACAGATTATTTTTTTTTAAGTCTCTGCGTTGTCTAAATGGGTGGTAAGATTAAAAAGGAGGAACAGTGACTTACCTATAAACAATCTGTTTGTGATATTGCCTTCCCGATTTCTAGCACTGATTGTAACATTATCAGAGGATTCTACTTTTAGAGGCTCCTCCTAAAATAAAAAATAAATATTTGTAGAATAATTTGCGTATGGATGCATCTAAATACATGTTATAATTGTACTCTGTCGAACGAAATATTCCATTCGCAGCAAATGTTCCATTAGTGACATCTAGCGGTAGTGACTAAAATTTTCTACTAAAAATGCTTTATGTGGATAAACTTATACGTTGGTGATACATAACTGTTATTTTTTTCAGGGAAAGACAACGTATACTATTATATTAATTAAACAACTTTAATTAATACTTCCAATATTTCGGTGATGTTACATTACCATCTTCAGGGAACATAAAAATAATGATATGTGCACGCAGGCACTAACGCTGAACAAATATGGCTGAAGACAACAACTGAAGTTGGTCTTAAAAGGTGCCACCTAGTGGGCTAAATTGGGTCCCCCAAAGACCAGCTACTTCCCCTAGACCTACCTGGAGTATACCGGGTCCCTTGTAGTTGCAAACTGTCTTACTACGGCCAAACAGCTATTATCAGGATATCTGAATATAAGGATTATATCCGATTTTTTCCACCAAAACAGCCACTCAGGACTTGCTGACCATGCTTTGGACACCCGCCATAAAATACGCTGGAAGAAAGCCACCTTACTACACCGCAGCAAGTTTAAATATGACAGATTATTCCTGGAATCAGCCTCAGCTCTAAAAAAACTCCCCAAATCTCAACAAATTTGGATGCATGAGACTGCCCAAATATGGGAAACTTGCATTCTTAGAACATCAGCCCAACAGCCAATTAAGCTCACTTGGCGGCACCTTTTAGGACTCTGGGATCGACTTCAGTCGTCTTCACCCATATTTGTCCAGTGTTAGTGCCTGCGTGCACATATCATTATTTTTTATGTTCCTTGAAGATGGTCATGTAACATCACCGAAATATAGGAAGTATTAATTAAAGTTGTTTAATGAATATAATAGTATACGTTGTCTTTTCTTAAGTCCGCGAGGTTAGCCTAGTGGCTTTCTGCTTCGCAGCCATATGCCTGGGGAAGGAGTGTCCTAGGTTCGATTCCCGTCCACGACGTGAGGAGCTTAAGGATCTTCCTCAGCCATAGCCAAGTTAACATAAAAATAATGATATAATGCACGCAGGCCGGTCTTGGGCGCGGACAGTAGGGTTTTTTCCGCCAGTTTATCTGGGGTTTTTCATCCCGCAAGCAGGCAAACCGACCCCGTGAACACACAGGTTACAGTCATAAATACTTACGGCAAGGAAGGAAACGGGAAACCACCTTGCTCATAATCATCTCCCTAGTATGGTAGCATATAGCTACCCCCCCCCCGGCCGTATGGCAGAAGGGAATAGATAGATAGAGTCTTTTCTTAAAAATTAACAGTTAAAATGCTTCACTGACAAATTTCACGCATTTGTTCTTTCCGTTTTAAGGTCCTGACATCACACCTAAGCTTTTGCAGCTAGATATCCTAACTCTACTCTAAAAAAATAAATAAAAATAAAACCAACGGGGGGGGGGTTATTCTTCACATCCCAGGTATGATTCTCTAGCCTAAAGTAACAATATCGTAATATTCATAAATTTCACACACGAAGCACGAGTCCATGTGGCACGCATTTTATTCTCTATGACTTTTCATTAATAATTTTATTTTTTTAGAAATAATAATGTAATTTATATTTTAGTTTAAATATTTTATTTAAAATAATAAATATTTAAAAATTCTATTAAAATTTTAATACACCTTTAAATATTTTATAACAGAAAATATTATACCATACATAATATATATATATATATATATATATATATGTGTGTGTGTGTGTTATGTTATGGAGCGGTGATTAATACCCTTGAAGGGTAATGGATGGCAATGTTGTAGCCAATGAAGTTCTAACTGAGGCTCGGCAATTGCTGTTACCCTTCTGCCATGATCAGAGCTTTAATAGCTCAATAACACCTTATCCCTACACTGTCCTCTACAGATAACGGGGAAGATGAAAAGCATTCTTGCTTCGCCCCTTTAAGCCAGTCCTTATAAGGATAAGCTGAATTATTACAATTTAGTATGTAACTCTGTGAAATATAATGTATTGTTACAATTTAGTCTCTGAGTGAGCACAATAGTATTCTATGGCTGTATTACTCTATTAGCTCTAGAATTAGCAGAGTTATTCAAGTAAAAAAAAAAAGACAATCTAACAAATCGCGACTGTTTTCATTAAGGTTTCACCTTACACTTCTTTGAGGCAAGCATGAGACTATTGATATTGATAGGATCAATCAGGTAATTTCTTCATGTTAATTTTTTAAAAAAATAATCTTCTAACGCCTTTTTATACCCCAAAGAGTGCAGATACAGCTTCTTTATCCTTAACCAACTTTTGGAAATCAGTGGATAGCTGGCCATCAATTATGATTGAGACTTTCATTTAGAAAAAAAAAAAAAAAAAACATCGGGGGGGGGGTAGAGCACAACAGCTTCTGTCATCACATTAAAATTAATTTGAATTTTTTTAGAAATAATAATGTAATTTATATTTTAGTTTAAATATTTTATTTAAAAGAACAAATAATTGAAAATTCTTTAAAATTTTAAATAAATTAAAATACACCTTTAAATATTTTATAAGAGAAAATTATAATTATTATTGTAATAAAATTATAATAATTATAATAAGGAATCAATCGACCGTGAGATGCGGTCGATTGGTTCATTAATGCCCTTGGGGGTGATGGATAGCAACGCGAAGCTGTACCAATGAAGTTTAACTGAGGTTCGGCTGTTGCTGCTACCCCTTTGGGCGAGGAGTTTTTGAGTCCGCTCTCTTAAGGTTTTTACCTTAAGGGAGCACTTTGAGTCTCCGGGGAAGGTGTTCTCCGGCACGGCCCGCTGAGGGGCTTTGTCGGTGAATTATTTTCCTCGGAATTTGAGCGGTTCTGCTCGGTAATCGAGTTTCACTGAGTAGAACCAACGCTGAGATTTGGACGGTCTTTCGCCCACGAATGAGTGGCCTAGAGATCGTCCGTATTTTTGAGATAGAACCTTTACTTACATAGTCGATTGGTTCATTAATGCCCTTGGGGGTGATGGATAGCAACGCAAAGCTGTACCAATGAAGTTTAACTGAGGTTCGGCTGTTGCTCTTACCCACTTGGGCGATGAGTTTTTGAGTTCGCTCTCTTAAGGTTTTTGCCTTAAGGGAGCACTTTGAGTCTCCGGGGAAGGTGTTCTCCGGCACGGCCCGCTGAGGGGCTTTGTCGGTGAATTATTTTCCTCGGAATTTGAGCGGTTCTGCTCAGTGGTCGGGGAGCCCGTCAGTGAGTGGAACCAACGCTGAGATTAGGACGGTCTTTCGCCCACTATGGAGTGGCCTAGAGATCGTCCGTATATTTTTGAGATTTCACCTTTACTTACATAGTCGGTGATTGAATCATTCAATCCAATATCCTTGGAGGGTAATGGATGGCAATTCTGTAGCCAATGAAGTCCTAGCTGAGGCCCAGCTATTGCTGTTACCCTTCTGCCATGATCAGAGCTTTAATAGCTCATTAACACCTTATCCCTACACTGTCCTCAATAGATAACGGGGAAGATGAAAAGCATTCTTGCTTCGCCCCTTTAAGCCAGTCCTTATAAGGATTATAATTATAATAATTAAATAATTATTTGAGTCTCCCCGGAGATTCAAATTGCTCCCTTAAAGGCAAAATGTGCTTGTTGGGATAAGAATAGCACCAATGTAAATCCAAGCATGTCGTAAGAGGCGATTAATTGGACGCTGAGATTCGAGAGTTTGAGTTCGCTCTCTTAAGGGAGCAATTTGAGTCTCCGGGAAAGGTGTTTTCCGGCACCGCCCGGTGAGGGCTTTGTCGGTGAATGCTTTTCTCCGGAATTTGAGCGGTTCTGCTCGGTGGTGGTGGTGGTGGTGGTGGGTGGAAGGCCATCATTGAGCGGAGCCAACGCTGAGATGAACTGTCTTTCGGCCTGTATTGAGTGGTCTAGGGATCGTCTTAATTTTTAGAGATTGGCTTTACTTAAGTATCACCAAATTATTACATTTATTTAGTATGTAATCCTCTGAGTGGACACAGTAGTATTCACTAATAAAATGAAACACTCATATTTCTGTTTATAATAGTGTGTTTTATTTATACGAGTTTTACGGTCGATTTTTTATGCAATCCTGCATTAAAAAACCGAGTTTCCTGAAGAGAAAAATGCCTGTTAGAGCTCGATTAACTAGAAAACGGGCTGAAAAAAAAAAGTTCTCATGGGTGACTAGAATCGAACCTAGAACAGTATTCCTTTTGGTGGTTGCGTTATGAAATTAAGAACGTTACTACAAAGTTACACAGCCACCGACTTAAAAATATATGGTAATAACATAGAATGTATATTGACAAATTCACCATTTCGATTTCCTGATATGTCTCTCAAGTTTTGATAGGATGGTAGGAAAGTATCACGTGATTAAGTTTACATTATTACTCATTTTTTCTCCAGATTGGTCTATCATTATTCCAATACTGTCAGATCTTATAGAATTCTCCCTTCTCTGACTGAATCAATTCACCCAGACAGTCTTCCTCTGGGTTGCTTAAAGATCAAAGCCAGATAACTGACCTTTAAAGAATGCGCAAAAACGACCAGGGCCTCTGACCTTATGTTCAATCCTCACCTTCACGTGATGGGCACCGTTAGTAGGTATCCACTGGATAGCGAACATACACGCGGTCTCTCTCTGCTAGTTTAAACCAAAAATAAACATGATGGTAAAACAGGATGGTCTTAAACTTAACCTCAAAAAGACAAACGTTATGGCAACATGTGAACTTGATGATTTTGAAGTAGATGGGGAGAAAATGGAAGCAGTTAACAATTTTGTGATCCTAGGATCCCGAATTTATAAAGATGGTTATTGTACTGAAGATCTTTAAAGATAAAGATATTAGCCTCGCAACAAAAATCAGAATCATGAAAGCAACGGTATTCCCTTTGGTGCTGTATGGATGTGAAAGTTGGACCCTGAGAAAGAGTGAAAGAAGGAAGATTAGATGCATTTGAATTATGGGTTTGGAGGCGCTTACTAAGAATACCACGGACTGCAAAGCAAACCAATAAAGCAGTGATAGACAGAATAAAGCCAGATTGCTCCCTCGAAGCTATGATCATCAAGCAAAAATTGTCATACTTGGGACATATTATGCGAGCAAATGACAGTCTGGAGAAGATGATGATGATTGCTAAAGTTGATGGAAGCAGGAGAAGAGAAAGATCAGGAATTAGATGGAGGCTAAAGAAGCAACCGGAATGCGCTTGGAAATTCTGAAGGACATGACCAGGGACAGATCTGAATGGAGAATGTATGTTCGTGGAGTCGTAAACGACTCGATGGAACATAACACACAAAACAGGATGAGATTAATGCAATTTATATTTAATTCTACTGAATAACATCTTTGTCATATAACCATAATTTATTCGTATCAGTTAAATAGATATTTTTCAACTTAAAAAAAAAAAAATTGAAAACTTTTTTTTTTTTACTTACCTTTCTGGATCGAATTTCCTTTGCATAGAGACCATGTAAGAATTGTGCTTCTCCGTCTAGCCTCATCCCGTTTGTCACAATACGGAGTTTTCCCATTCCATGCTGAATACAAAGCAACATAATTAGAATCTGCGGGTGTACAGCAGATAATAATGAATTCTTATTTACAAAAAAGGAAAAAAAAAGCGAAGTGAGTGGGAGGGATTAGGTTAGGACGTTGGATGAATGATACTAAACTGCTAAGAAAGTCTATTTCTTTTCCGCAGTTTTAAGGTCGTAGGGCCTGGGGGGGAGAGAGAAGGTGGGGGCACTGTTAGTAACCCAGATTTTGTGGTTCATTGCATTTAATCCGATGCATGAGGGAGACGTAAGATATTCCTGTCAGTTCGCCCGAAGACAGCGTCCATGCGGAATTCTAGTATTCACTTGACTCAGATTTTATCCGAAATCTCTGCCAAGTCTCACGTATCCCTGGCCTTACTTTGATATTACAAAGACTTCTGTCCGTTTTGTGCTCTCCTCCAGGGACGATCGTGGTTTAAATAAAACATAAGCTATAGCCTAGTAAGACTTTCCATTCACGTACTGCTAAAGCAAGGAAAGCTTTGTGCAGAATGACAAATTTTAACATTCTTTTTCAAGAGAAACGGTGCATGTCGGGATAAAAATGTTACTGGATTTACTAATCTTACCACTTTAGAGGTACTAAAACCACTTTACTAGATTATTGCACGCAACAGATTGGTTATGAGACGGTGATGTTTTCAATTATAGTACCTATATTTTTGTATTGGCAGTATAGATAAAAAAAACTGTACTTTTAAAACAAGTTATTGTCAGTTGATGTGTAGTTATCTTGCTTAATTGGAGTATATAATACTTAATACAAAATTGTTCATTTTTTTATTGTTCATGTTTCCAAGGAAACATACGTTTTTTTTTTTTTTCTTTTTTTAAATGTTGATGAGCTCAACAATGCAGGCAGATTTAATTGGATGTGATCTTATTATGACGTGTCAGTACTAGACTCCCAGTTTTTACGTTTTTTTTAACTTTTAACTATTTCTTTATCAATAGAGATTTTTAAGTAAATTTAGATATTAGTTCATAACAATTGTAATTATACAATCTGGAATGTGATAACACGCTGTTGGTTTAAAGATAAATAATGACATAAAGATATCGGCAAGCTTTTTTTTCTTTAAGTGCTAAATGTATATATATAAAGTTTTTGTTTGTTTGTTGATTAAGAGGTGGGGGTTGTTACGTCATGTTCTCAAGGCAACAATAATTTTAATCAACTCGTGTTTCTATTACCTTTCGAAAATATCGATAAATACTATTTTTTTTTTTTTTTAGTTCATTACTTAAGAAATCATATTTTTGTTTCAATAGAATAAAGAATTGTATTCATTGAGTTTTGATTCATTAAATGTAAATGAAATACCCCTTTGAATGAAAATTAATTTATTAATTTTAAAATAATTTTAATTAGTTTAAAACTGTTTAACTATTTGAGATTAAAATATTTTTTATTGCAACTCAGCTCGTTTTTTTTTTTTAGATGCATTTATCCCATTTTAACATTAGGATTCATCCATTTATTTTCTAAGGTTCAATTGCACTGGGTTTCATAATGAAATATAATAACAATCGATTATTACCATATCTACTTTGCAAATATTTATCTATTGTTGATTTATAGGATAAGTTCGATTGTTGAAATCATGTACAACAATTCACTAAAATAACAATAGATAAAGATTATAATATCATACATAAAACAATTAAACAACTGATAGATCTGGTACTTGAGTGATAGTATAATCTAAATGAGAAAAAAAAAAACTTGGTTATATCAGCGAGCATCTCTTAAAATACTATAGATGTGTGTGTGTGTGCTTACTATAGAGAAGTCCATCACCCTCATGATCCAAATAGTTAAGGCTAGATTGATTATGACCATGGTCATCAATAAAATGACCAGAACGTACAGGCAGCGCTTTCTCCATCCATAAATTCCTATTTTATAGAGATGCTGGTTGTGATAGTGATCAAACTGGCCACCATCCATACCCTCTTTTAGGATTTGATGCTCTCCGATGTTGGCGTCTGGGATCAGTTGTCATTAGAATCTACCATCTTTCCATTCACTAAGAAGAGAAACAGAATAGAAAAGTTAATTTTTTTAAAAATTAAATAGATGACATTTAAATACAGATGGAATAGATTTAATTTTAATTTTTAAACGGATTAAGACATTAATCTACGCCAAGAAATTAAAAAAAAAAACTTTAAATTACGAAAAGTCTCGATTATCCGAAGTATCCAGCGTTCGCTTTACTTCGGTTAATCGAGACTATGATTTACTAGAGTGCGAAAGTGACTCCAGAGACTCGCCTAATCCTATTCATCCTCAAAATATTTTGCTCGCGATACAAAGATCGAATGCTAAGAAAGTGAAAGTTATTTTTAGCAAATATTTAGGCAGAATTCTTGTACTAATGAAGAAATCATCGCGTAGAGTTTGCTGAGCAGAAGTGTTCTGTTTATGTGCATATCTTTTCGTTCGCAATTGTTATTTGGACTTTAATGAGTTTCCTATAAGTTTTATGGAAAAGCTCGATGTGTCACTTTTCTCTCTTGTAATGTTTTTGGACATCTCTGCTAGAAATTAAATATTCAGAATGAGAGAAGAGATAATGAACAGCGTCAAATGATAGTTTAATTAAAATAGCGTAATTAAAAATCGTAAAACTAATTAAAATTTTCGTACCTTTCCCCCCATTGAAAAATAAAATTCTTTTACTTTGGCGTTAATTGGAACTTTCTAATTTATATAAGTTAATCATTTCTTTTTATTATTATTAAGTGTAATAAGAAACTTCATTTTGTCGAACGAAACAACAACAAACACACAAATAAAAAAAAAAAACAATAACTTGAAGCTTAACAATGGCTGTTGTAGCTTCGTGTTAGTTTTCATTATCCACGTGGTCGATGCACGTTTCTCGAGTTCAACAATGAATTTCACGTTTGTTGACAGGTGAACAGTTAAAATGGAGGTAGTGGTGTTGTTAACAGACTTGTAGTAACGGATGTATCGCGAAACTCTACAATGCAGAGACCCGAGAGTTTAAGAGTACACGAAAAAAAAAAAAATAATAATCAAAAATCCTCTGGATAAGAATGGGCTCAAAATAGGAATTGTGTTACATCTGTATCGTAATATACATATTTATACACTATCATCTGTTGCTATTTCTTCGGGATATCTAATGTGCATTTAACCGAAGGTGTATAACTTGAATAAGCGACGAATCTCTTTTAGTGATTTGCAGGAACCTCCGGGTCTTGTTCGTAATTTAATGTACCTACAATTTATTATATTTTATCAAAGATAGGGAAAAGAGTAGCTAGGCTATATTTGGACTACGGGGCACTCCTAAACGAAAGCAGGCAAAATAGCCGTAAAAATAATAATTTTTAAGAAGAGTAACATGGGAATTTTCCCAGAAATAATACCTACAATTCTTTTTATTTTGATATCGTATTTTAATATAATGCATGCTTTTTCGATCACGGTTATTTATTATTATTATTAAACAAATCATTTACTAAATTAGGTAGAAATCTTAAAGATGGCGGATCCAGACTTTAGTTTTAGGGAGCAAATGAAAGATTGCGAAGACAATCGACAAATACTTATTAGATTTTCGACATTTCTAGTTTTAGTAATTAACCTCAGTTCGTTCACTATGTGTCATGGGAGGGCGGCTTTCTCTTTTGTATTTCCTCAGGTGTCCGAGGAATCTATACATTCGCCCGCAGTCATCCTCCTGTACGACCTCTCCTCAAGAAGTCATAGTTTGGTTGATGAAAGTGCAAGGCAATCTTGTTCATTTGACAATACAAGAGATCTCACTTCACCTCCCCCCCCCTCCGGCTTTGCCTTTGATGACACCTAGATTGCCAGGCAACATCAGATCAGATCCCTCTCCTTTGACCGACATTTACTTCTAATGTTTTCTCTCAAGCTTCTCACATTTCCTCAGACTCCGAAATGGTCAAAACGGCGTTTTTTACCTGATCTAGCTGCTCGCTTCGTATCAAACCCAAAACGTTTTCCTAAAAATTCTTGACGCGGTCCAGAAGACAGTTCGACTCATATCGCCCCCCCCCCCCCTTGTCTTTCTCCGCCTTTCACACGCACTCATTATTTCATTGTTCAGCCTCCGCAGCTCGGTCGGTATATACAAAGCCCTTTGTTCGGAAAGACCTGAGTTCGATTCCCGTCAGTGACGTGAGGAACCATTATCGTCTCTTTCGACTAAAGGTGAGTTAGCCGGTCTCATACGGAGGTAGGGGTTTTTTTTTCACCCGCAAACTCGAGTTTTTCGTCCCCAGAACAGGCAAACCGGCCCCGTGAACACACACACACACACACACACACATGCGGATTACAGTCAAGAATACTCTTAAGACCCAGCCATAGGCCTGATTCGTCAGTTATGCCGGTCCCGAGCTCGGATAAAATTAAGGGGAGGGGGAGAATGAGATAGTGCCGCACTTCCCCATAAAAGGGGGATTCACGGACTTTGTATCATCATACGTTAAATAAATTTCATTGTTCATTATTTCCTTAATTTTCGCTAAGTTTGTTTTGATTATTAGAAGCTGCCCAACATTCATTCACAGTCCAATTACAAGAGAATTAAGAAGAAAAAAAAGAGGAAAAAGCAAGTTGATTGTCTCCCTCCTCTTTCGTCTGTCTACCCCCATTCTGGGAAGCATTTAATTGTCTTTTTAACGAAGTATAACTTCCAGCTAATCAAAAAAAAAAAAAAAAAAAAAAAAAAAAAGCCCCCTTCTTTCCTAACCATTGTTTGTCCACGGTATAATGTGCTACAAATTCTACAACCGCTCTCTCTGTGTGTATGTGTGTGTGTGTGTGTAATCTTTAAAATTCAAATTTTCATCAATAAATTCGTAATTTTAAAATAATAATTTTATTTTATTTTATTTGAATTTTTGCAGTTTTTTTTTTTCGCTCTTATTTTTTGAGGAAGAAATAATCGTACATCTTTTTGGATTGATTACGCGAGTGAAGGTTTTCCCCAATTATACGATGAATTCCCCAACTTTCTCATCATCTATTTATACAGCATTCAAAATTATGCCTAAAAAAAAAACGATTTTTTTTTCTTTGTTACTTCATGGCACTTGTGTGATCAGGTCATCTGTGAAAACCAGACTATGTTGCATCTCTAAGAACTTTACAGACTTCGCAAACCATTGCTTGCCTGCCTCTATCACACTCTCTCGTTCAACGGGAGAAAAAAAGATTGAGCTTCCACTTGTCTCATTTCTGTCTTTTTTTTTTTTTCTTTCTTGCCTTCTTGTAAACTGCATTTTCTACAGTGCAGCTAAAACATTTTTAGTAATAACAAATAGATTTGAAACAGAGTTAGAAGATAAACGTAGGAAACTATGGAGACAAGCACAAGGACCAAAACTATGTGTGTGTGTGTGTGTGTAGGGGTGGGAAGAAACTTGAGAAGGATGGGGATGAAGAAATGGAAAGAGGGGAAGATAAAGAGAAAAAAAAAGAGAAAGAGAGAATAGAATACCTGCAAGTACCGTTAAGAGAGTAAAATACTGGTGAAAGGCGAAGCGTAGACTTGGCGAATATTCGGGCCACCAACTGTCTAGTCTTATTTTAAGAGAGAGAGAGAGAGAGAAAAAAAAAATTTAATCTTCTATAATGGCTTCTTCTTGGAAAAAGAAAAGCCTGAATAAAAGGGAAACGTTTCTAAAGCTGTGGTGGTAGCGGATCGTTCAAAGAGAAAGAAATCATTTTCATTGTGGAAGTGGCCTACGCCGGACTTATTAAAGGCTTTCCGAATGGTACGTAAGCGAGAAAGAAAGTTGCACTTTTGAGACGATGGGAAATTGTTTATGAAAGAAATATTCTTGTAGTTTGGGCGGACAGCATTCCTAATAACAACACACCTACTGGCAAAGTAGATGGCAGAATTCCGACTACCGTTTAAAAATTGCTTCACATATTGAACAAGTCATGGAATCTTTCAAAGGAAAAAAAAAAGACAAATGTCTTTTCTCTTCTTTCTCTTAATAAAATTGTCCAATTGCCTTGAGATAAAGTGTAAGAGAAAATGCAAGATATTTTCTATAAGTGTAACGTGTAAATACAATCAATTTTTTCCTGAACACATTCTTGTAAAACAAACTTCTACTCCAACTGCGCATGTCACGATACTTAACAATTAACTTTGTTCATTTAATTGAAAGTTGACAGCGAAACATTCGCCACTAGACGGCAGCACCGTAGTCATAGACATTAGAGGCATTAGTAACAGAACAGAAAAGTGTCATGAATGCCGGTTAACTTATTTTAAAGTTATTACACGGAGACAAGTAGAATAAATATTCAACTTATAGAAGGTACGTTAATGACATTGGTTAAACACCACTCAAGAATAGGAATCGAGGTTACTGTTCTATGCGGTAAATATAACAAAATCGTAAAATGATAAGTTTCATTTTTATTTCTTTTTCTTCTAAACTCATTGTAGGTTAAAATAGAGAATGTTATAGATCCATTCTTATTTTATAGCCAAATATAAAAATAATATTAAAAAAGTTTCGAAATTATATCAGCGTGCCTATGAGAAGATGACCTTCGCCATTTTTAAGTTGTGCACACTACATATTAAATGGAAACGAATAGAATATGAATTAAGTATTATATATTATATTTCCAACATTTTATTAAGTATTACTGAAAAATCGTATAAAATATTTATCTTTTAAATGTCATGTTTATTTTCAAAGTGTTGAGTGCTATACAGAATTTTTTTATTTGTACACTCACGACAGGTTGTTCTTTATTAATTCCAAATGCGCCATATTGATTAGTTTAATTAATTTTTAATTATCCTAAATACTTGCAAATACTAATATCATTAGTTTACAAAGTAATAAAGCATTAATGGTTTGGAGAATTTGGATGGCGATGCTATAGCCAATCACTATGTTCATTACTTTGTGTTCATTTGATGTAGACGATGAATTAATTTTATTTTTAGGTGTGAGAATATCAATCTGTTTATTAGAGGCTAAATACAATTATAAAAGCTGTTTCTTTAAAATCTAGATAAGTATTTTTATGTCATAAGTAAATATATAAAATTATCAAAAATAGAGAAAACATCGTTAGCCTCACTATTATAATGTATTATAGATTTATACAAAAACCTTTCACAGGTGGAAGCCACGTAGTTCTATAGTCTTTAAAAAATGGAATATTTTGAAGGCCTCCATTGACTCGACAAAATTCCATGTTTGATCTCTAGAATAGAGTTTTCAGACTACATTAAAAATAAATTTAAAAAAGTAGAAAAATGAAAAAAATATATAAAAAAATTCCAAAGCTTAACCACGGTATTGATGTACTCTAGGTTTGTAACTATTCGTGGGCAAGACAAAAATTTTTCCGAGAAATAAAATTATATTTTGGCTTTAAAATAGGCAGAAATTAAACATATGAATCTGAAAAAAACAAAACAAAAAAACTTTCGTATCTCTTTACAAGTTTTATTTTAAAATACATTTTTGAGTTCGAAAGCTTCCAGATCATATCATCCCCTCCCACTTCCTATCCCTCAACGAAACTTAACCAAATACCCCCTATCAAATACATCCTTTCCGCCCGCTGCCCCTTAAAGATGACTAGCCCTGCAGGAATCAATAAGATCTTCGAGTGTCGACTGATGCTGTGCAGCAGTTTCTCTGCCTGCCTGCCGTCAGAAATCCTACCACCATCTTTCCGTTCACCGCCCGTAATTAGAATTTTAGATGATTACCGATGTGTCCTGTAAGAGTCGCTTTGTACGACAGCTGCTGGTGCGTCGTTTGAGTGTTAATGGCAAACGCAGCAGCTGGGGGATATGGAGATAAACGCCAGAAGACGGACCACAGCATGTGTTTGGTGGCCAGGTAATGCTGTAGTATGCGCTGCTTTGCAACGAGAGTGCAGTTTGATCCCTTCTTACGTTAATAGCGCATTTGGTGCACGCTTTAGAACTAATTCCCATCCTGCACTTTCATTGACATTCGGGAGAAATGACAGTGTGCATATTTAGTTGGAAAAAAACCAAGTTTTAATATAAATAAGTATATAAATAGCGTATTAAAGCTAAACAGACAATAATAAAAGAAAGAATTCTAATAATGAACCGTTTTTTCATTGTTACCGAAAGAATTAACAGCAACAATGTTCTTTTTTTTTTTGTTTGTTTGTTTTCTTGTCGTTTTCTAGTATTGTTCATTTAATTAGATGACAACAAAAACGTTTGATACTTGTTTCATTCAGAAACCACTAGAGGGCGAGCTAATCATTTATGAAACAAAACAAAAATTTTAATTAGATGATATTGTGATCGTTTGGTACGTATTTCATTCGGAAACCACTAGAGGGCGACTTAATCATTTATGAAACAACACAAAAAAATCGGTTTTTTTTTTTTTTTTTTGCTCTTTCTATATATTTTTTGAAAAATTTGAATTAAGAAGTGGGGATGTGTTGGGAATTATCTCTTTATAAAGAGATTCCTTAATTATAGTTCATAAATAGTCGGTTTAAAGTAGAATTATTTTTGCAGAGTTTAAAAGGGATTTTTTTTTTCATATGTAAAAAACCATTTGAGTTTTAAGTATTGATAGTGTAGAGAGCATAAACGGTAGTTTAATGAACCTCAAGTTAATTAATGTAAACATTTGCATAATCACCTTCAATTAACTAAAGGCTAAATTTCCTTGATCAAATATGTGAGTAGCTAACTTTTTTCCCTTTAATTTCTATCATTTAATTCACCTGCATCTCTCTCTCTCTCTCTCTCTCTCTCTCTCTCTCTCTCTCATTCACACTCACACACACACACAGATTTCTTTCAATGTGTTGCTCTTGAATTATTTTAATAACTTCAGAATTTAGTTTTCTTTTTTCATTATTTTTATAACAATTTGAATTACTTTATCTCTCATTTAACTATTCATATATTTCTTTTATTACGAAAAAAATTGCTTATTGCTGTTCTGTGATATTTTCTAGTTATTGATGCACCTACCTGGTAATATGTTTCAAGAATATATTGCTTTTTTCTTAACCTGTTGGACTAATTTTACATAACTGAAAACCGATATTTGCATTTTTTTCTCTCTTTCTTCCCCCGTTATTCAATTTCAAAGCCAGCCTTCATGAAATCTACGAAGTATATTGCATTATTTAAAATCTGACTATTTATTTCATTATCTAAAATCCACTACATACCTCATTGTTTAAAAATCAACAACATATCCCTCATTAATAAAAAAAAAATGTACAAGATATCTCTCCTTGTTTAAAAATCAACATTCTGTAGAAATTTACAGCAGATCTCAATTGTGTAGAAATCTACAACATATATCTCATTATTTAAAATATCTATGTGTGTGTGTGTAGAAATCTACAATTTATTTCTCATTGTTTTAAATCTGCAACTTATTTCTCATTGTTTTAAATCTGAAACTTATTTCTCATTGTTTTAAATCTGCAACTTATTTCTCATTGTTTTAAATCTGCAACTTATTTCTCATTGTTTTACAAATCCACTTCTTATTTTTAAGTGTTTAATGTGTACTGGTTTATTCAAATACTGAAACATGAATAATGACATTACAAGATGCAATAGCCAACTGATATGTCCTGTATCTAGTAGCCATTAAAATGTTGTATTTTTGAGATCTCGATGGGAAATAAATTACTTTAGGAGAACAACAGACAGAAGGTGAGTTGACAGAGGTTAAAGTAACATGAAGTAAGAAAACAAACGTGTCAAGCACCAGGTTAGACGGATATATTTAGACAGCAAGTTTATACCGCATTCTGAGCAAACAAGACAGTATTATACGGACGAATAAAAAATAACTAAAAATGAGAATCCGAAAATCCAGTCGAGGTCGATTTTCATGAGTACACTTCGATCTTTTTGAAAGCTTCCAGAAGTCGAACGTGCTTCATTTCCGTCAAGCCACCGTGCTCCGTCCACTAACAAAAGATCGACACGTCAACAAGGATATGAAAGCCCATCAGTCTGTCATGGCTAGAACTGATCCCTTTGCCGATAAATCGACGCTCTTCTGTCTATTCCATCCCCCCTTCAACCTCGTCCCAACCCCCCCCTAGACAGTCATTGTTCGCTGTCAACTCCACGGTACCCATCCAGAAAATAACCGTGCTGGGAGGTGACGGACACAGAACGGCGAAGAGATGACAGTAGAAAAAGAAAAAGAAGGAAAAAAAAAAAAGAAGAAGAACCACGTCGTGTTGTCAACTAGATCCACACACACACACAGACGCGAGCGCGCACTTACAACCGCCTCTTTTACACCCGTGTAAGATAAGAGACTCAAAGCGCCTTCTTACAATTTTCTTTGGATATTATTTTGCATGTTTAGCGTGGTTGATGTTCGCCGAGTGTGTAACTGATATATCGATCTGCTATTTATTGTGTCTAGAAAACTTTACTGTAGAATTAAATTCCTAGATTCGAGCTTAAAAATAAAATGATTTTTTTTTTTTTTTTTAATGAAAGATTGAAATAATTTTTCGTCTCCGTTGGAAATTAGTGACACCAAAGATGGTATTGATTTTCCGTTTAATATTTCTGGATATTTTGTTCCTTACTTTGGAAAGAAATATAAATGGTTACTAGTGCAGATATATTGATAACATTCCTAAACCAACGTATTTCAGATTTATTATGACAATTTTACTAATTATAAAAACATGTTTCGTTATTTTAATATTTATTGTTTTCATTGTCTAGGAGAATAGCAATATTCATTGTTTAAAACCCTGTCTATTCCTCATTGTTTAGAACATAGACCATCTCGCATTGTTTAAAATCACCGAGATGCTTTTAATCGAATTCTATTTCATAGTATATATAATAGTTTATTTAAATGTTTGAATCAACAAACGGCTTTGCAATAATTACCACCCATCTTTCTACATTGTCGTAAATTACGACAAAAAATTCAACTTTTTTTTTTTTTTTTCGTTTTAGAAAGAGCGATCGTAGTCTTTTGTCAGGGTGGAGATCCCCCCCTTTAAGATAATATAAAATTTTACATTACTCTGCTGATTACAGACGCCTAGTTTAAAGTGAAGTTTACCAAAATCGTTTTGGTAATGGCGAGATTTACTGGGTGACTCATATTCGATATGTGAGTTTGTGCGATGCTATCAATCATCCTTACAAACGTAACTACTACTACTGCAACACGAGAAAATTGTTAGTAGGTGCATGATGCCATTAACCGAACTGTGTGCTCTCGCTAGGGAGAATTGCCTCTAACAGCAACTTTCAACTGATATCAGTTGTTGCCATTGAAAATTACAACTCATAACTTTTTTTTTTTTTTTTGCTAACGTAATCGTTCTTTAAAAGCAGAAACGTTTAAAAAAAAACTGTTTAAATCCCACTATGATTTAAAGGTACATAAACGTATAGCTTATTTGAAAAACATCGCGGTATTCGCAGAAATGCTTTTCATATTCCTCTTTGTCTGTGAGGGAGGTTCTTTGAGTGGAGTGTTATTGAGCTCTAGGGCTCGCCCTGTGAGGGCGTTGAGATTAGCTACAGGTTAGCTAACCAACCTCCTGTGTATGGGCTCAACATAAAAAAAAAAAAAAATTCGCTTCGTTGTAGTCCGAAGCTTGTTTGATCAGCGGATTTCGTTGATTACTTGCCTTAATGAAGAACTTTTCTGCTAGATCGTGCAGGAAGAAGGAAATATAAGGAATATTCGCTTCTCTATGAGTTTCTTATGAACCATGGGGGCATCCATGGTTCATAAGAAATCATCCTCAGTTCTGTATCCTCTTCAGTTTTTGAATATTTGTATTCGAGGTTATGGCTCCAAGCAGGAGATGCGTAAGTGATGACTGGGCGTATTACCATCTTATATATAAGTGGGTTGTTACGTACATCCAGCTTGCTTCTTCTGTTGATCATGAGGGTAGAGTTGCGCGATTGCCTTAGATGTCTTCGAGCCAATGGGTTTTATATGATTGTCGAATTTAAGTTTTTTGTCAAGTATCACGCCTAGGTATTTAACTTCGGTCTGCCATGGAATCTTGACTCCGAATAGGTGAATGTCCTACTTGTTCTGGACCGTCTTTTTAGAAAACATTATAGCTGTACTTTATTGGGGGTTTACTTGAATCCTCCAGTCCGTCAGCCGCTTTTCTAGAATATGAATACTGCTTTGGAGTATACTGATTGCTAGTAGAGCGGTGTCATATGCATATAATGCAGTGATGGTAGTACTAGGGTTTTGGAGAATATCAGCTATGTAAATTGAATATGTAAATTTTGAAAATAATAATAAAGGGAGCTCATACGTAAGTAAAGCCCTGTATAAAAATTAGAACGATCCTTAGACCACTCAATAGTGGCCGAAAGATCGTCCAACTCACCGTTGGCTCCGCTCAGTGACGCCCCCACCACCGAGCGGAACCGCTCATATTCCAGGGAAAAGCGTCCACCGACGAGGCCCCTCACGGGCCACGCCGGAGAACACCCACCCGAGAGACTCCACCGAGATAAGCCCCCCCCCCCGGAGGGAAGAAACCTGAGAGAGCGAACTCTCGAAACTCAGCGTCCATTTCAGTCGCCTTTTATGACATGCATGGATTTACATTGTTGGGACTATTCTTACCCAGGCCAAGGTGAAGAAGAGAGAGCCTTAGGCATACCAGCAAGGTTATCATCACGGTATTAGAGGGTTTTCAATCTTTATAATTTATTATGTATTTATTTGTAATGTGTTATAATAAAACATTTTAATACTAAAAAAATTTAGAAAAAGTTATACATTTTTAAAAGATTTAAATTTTTTTTTAAGAATTATATATATTTTTAAATAAATGATTCAGTTTTTTGCAATTTACATTTGATAAAAGAAAATTATTTCCCTTCCAATGTTATAGAAATAAGTTATACAGAAAAAACAGAATTGGACTTATAGTGCAAGGTTAAGCCACTAGAGGTCACAAATAGTCTGGAAAAATGTCTTCCGCTGGCTTGCGAATTTTGACCATTTTTATAACTCTGACATAAAAAAAAAAAAAAGCCAGAAAAAGTGGTTTAATTCCAACTGTCGACTCCGTCTACTTATCTAGATTTATTTTCGTATCTTTTATAAATAGAACTTTTATTTTTTATTTATTTATTTTATTTATTTATTTTTTTCAAATCGCGCTGTCTGCTCTAGGTTCAGTTTAACCAACAGGCAGCCCAAGCAAGCAAGAGTGATGGACGATTATATCTTCTGATCAATATTGCATTATGGGGTCGATTATTAGACAGTGCCACCTATTGTTGATGTCATGTCATAAATGTCAGCAGAGAAATATTTTCTTAGTTGGAAAACCTTGCTGGAGAATTGTACAGACGTCCGTTTTCGTTGCGAGGCTTTATCACGTGTGATGCATGTGGAAGCATGCACATAAAACATCTGTTAAGTAGAACGATGTCCAGAGAAACAACGCTACGGTTCATTTTTAGGGGTGGGGGAAAGGGGGGGGAAGAGGGGAAAGTGGGAAAAGGTAGATACTGCAGAAGTCTGGAGATAAATGTCTCGGGGGTCGCTTAAACGCATGGGTTTTGCTCACGCGAGTATAGTAGCATTGTTCGTAAAATCGACACTTAGAGGGGACCTCCCGGGAACTGGGCAAAGTTCTATTGGTTTGTTGCACGTTAATACGGTCTTGTACGTAATTGCCCGTCATCTATTTTGCCCTCCGATTTTCTCTCTCGGAGTCATCAGCGAATTTCTGGTTTTGTCCGGACCGCTGGACTTACAGACATTTACGGCCTATCAGCCAGTACGTCAGCCTCGCTATCTCTTCAAGAGCAAAATGGAAGAGATGCTTACGGCTGTCTGCATTGATTGACCGAGTCATTAAATGAATTTTGTGTGTGTGCCTAAATGGATTTGCAGGTTATGGGGCTTGAAATCAAAGCTAAGGAGAAATATAAAGTTTGCGCCGTTTTTACATCGCAGAGGATCGTCTGATCCTCTGCGATGTTCTTTCCGTAGGATATTATCGCAAGATCAGATGATCCTTGATCTTTTCAGAATCGTATTTTCTAGGATCAACGATTACCGGAAAAAAAAAAAATTCTTGATATCAAGGATTAAGGATTATTCAATCTTTTCGAAGTCTTAATCAGGAGATTTTTAATATTTCGAAATGACATTCTCTAGGATCAAGGATTGTCATAAAAATCAGGTGATTCTTGATCTTTCGGAATTTCATTCGCTAGGATCAAGGATTGTTGTAAGATTAACTGATCGTTTATATTTCAAAATGGTACTCACTACGATCAAGGAAAGGATTAACGCAAATCAGGTGATCCTTAATGATTCAGAATTGCAGTCTCACGGATTAAGGATTGTATTTCAGAATTACATTCTCTGCGATCAAGGATTACCTGAAGATAAATAATCCTTGATATTTCTGAACTACATTCTCAAGGATGAAGCATTACCTGATCTTTGGAATTTTGGATCTGGTAATCCTTGATCTTTCAGACTGCATTCTCCAGGATCAAGAATGATCAGATAATAAAGTGAACCTTGATCTCAGAACTACATTCCCTTGGATCAAGATTACCTGAAGATAAAATATTTCTGAAGTATATTACAAAAGAGTCCGCGCTGTTAGCCTAGTGGCTTTGCGCTTCGCAACCATATGCCGGCGGGGGAAGTAGTGTCCTAGGTTCGATTACCGTCGACGACGTGAGGAGCTTAAGAATCTTCCTCCATAGCCAAGTTAGCCGGTCTTGGGCGTGGACAGTAGGGTTCCCCCCCCCCTTCCAGTTTATCTGGGGTTTTTCATCCCGCAAGCAGGCAAACCGGACTCGTGAACACACAGGCTACAGTCATAGGATATAGTACAGCAAGGAGGGCAACGGGGAAACCACCTTGCTCCTAGTCACTTCCCTAGTATGGTAGCCTAGCTACCCCCTAGGCATCTATGCATACCTGACATCCGTATGGATAAAAGGAAACTAATCATCATCATTACAAAATATTGCCTAATCTCTCGGATTTTTGATCCTTAATATTTCAAAAATGCATTCTATAGGATCAAGGATTGTTAGAAGATTAAGCAATCCTTATCTTACAGAATTATTTATTTCAGGAATTCTTGATCTTGAGTCAAGGATTACTTTATCTTAATTCTAGAGAATGCAATTCTGAAAGATCAGGTTTATAGAATCATTCTATAGGATCAAGGATTATCAGAAGATAAGGTAATCCTTGATCTCAGAATTGCATTCCTCACGATTAAGGATTACTGAAGATAAATTATTCTTGATATTTCTGAGCTCAAATTTCAAGGATCGAGGATTACCTAATCTTTCGAATTCTTGATCTTTTGGGATTACATTCCGAAAGATTGTGGATTTTCACCATGTTCATTGACGTCACGGATGATGTCATCTCGCGACTGTTTTTTTAATAATAAAAAAACTGAACAACGAGTCGTTAGGCGGTGTCCTTTTCCATTTATAATTACTGAAGAAATAGTTGCTTTTGTGCATGATGCAAACCATAAAGTAAAAGTGCATTAATTGAAAAGAATTCAATTAATTAGGCAAGGAAAATGCGGATACTTGATAATGACAGGAAAAATAGATGATCGAATTCCTTATTTCGTTTCTGTCAAAGGAAGAAAGCAAGTAAAGGAAAAAGAAAAAAAAAATCCGCGATCAAAGAAGAAGAAGAATGGAATCGTAAAAGAAAGTGCTACAAATTGCTCTGACAATGTTTAGAGGCTTTTCCGGTGAACTAAGTAATTAAGTTTTAATTAATTTCTTAAGGGGGAAAAAAACGAATAAGAAAGGGCAGTGAAGTAAGTAAAAAAACAAAAAAAAAAACATTGAGGTGAGGTTCGAGCCTTACAACAAGACAGAATACCTGAGTGTACACGGTAAACCAGTGAGATCACTAGACTTCCTTTTAATTAAAGAGGAGTGTCTACATTCTCGAGAATATGTATCGATCTTATTTAGAAACCTCGTGGTATCGCTAAAAACTGATGCGTTTTTTTTTGTTTTAAACTTGTCTCTGATAACACAGTTTTTGGATCACATTTGGTGTAGCGCTGGCAGCTACAAGTGATGATTAACAACGAGAAACATGGCCATACATTGAGCTATACTGGCATCTCTCTCTCTTTGCGATTCTAAACAGCATTGCATCAGTCTTAAATCCAAGATACTCCCATTGAACGAGCCTCCTTATTTCAGTCGGTGCTGACGATCTCCTTTGACTGGAAAGGCCTGGGTTCAAATCCCTTCTAATGTGTGAAAATCCTTTATTAGGGATTTTTAATCATGAGTTAGCCGGTCTCATACGGAGGTGGATGGTTTTATTCTACAAACAACCGGTCAACCAGTCTCATACACACTTAATAGGTATCGTCTCATCGGTTTAGTTTCTTAGATCGTAAATCCTTCAGCCCACATTCATATTTGAAGTAAAAGAATCAATTCCTCGGTTTATAACCGATCAATATAACTAATCAATAATATTGAACCCGAAAATTATTGTGTTGAACGAAAACAGAGAATATTTTTCTTGGTAGTTTTGGATCATGCGGGGGGAAAAAAATCGCAATAGTTAACTTTGTGGTTTGACTTTTCTTCCTCTCTTAGCGTATTAGCATATACCAAGACAAAGAAGATAAATTACCAGGCTGTGTATTACCTTCTTTATTCTGTTGTCAGTCTTTAGAGTGGCTATCATTTTGAATAGTTTTCAAAACATTATGGTGCAACATCTCTACATACCCAGACTGATAATTGATAGTAAAGTTATGATTTTTAATGACAAATACATCTTCGTTAGTGTCTGAAGCTTTAAATATTGCCCGTCTGGTTATAATCAGTTAAAATTTATAAACACAGTGACCCGAACATCCTTTTTTTTGCACAGATGTCTAGCTCACAACTCGCATTTTATGACGCTTAATTTATACGCTTGTAGGTCTTGGGAATGAGATTCTAGTTTGTGTGTTTGTCTGGCAGACAGAAATTTAAATATTTGTTTAATTATACGCTATTTGTGAATAAATTTCACAGAGGTGCAAAATATATGATTAAAGTTATTTAGATATTACTCCCCCCCAAAAAAAACAGAAACTCGCGCTCTCTACGGAGGTGCTCTACAGTTTAGAGAAAAGTGGCAAAACTACTTAATAATATAAGGAACTAGGGCTCCATGTATGCATTAACTTAAGAAATTAATGCAATGCGAATATAAATGATGTTTATTATTATTATTTTAATTTCCTAACTTTTTACCATCTCGCATAGCAACCGAAGCAATTAAAGCTATTTATATATTTCGTGTGGGGTTCCCCCCTTTTCCTCATCCACCCCTTAGGACTGGTTGAGCCCTCCAATGAGGGATTTTAAGTATGTATTTTTTGGCTCTAAATCCGTGTGTGTTCACGGGGAGGTTTGCCTGTTCTAAGGGACGAAAAACCCGAGTTTCCGGAAGGGATAAACTCTCCACCTCCGTATGAGACCGGTTAACGCACCTTTCGTCAAAAGAGACCAGATAAAGGTTCCTCATATCATGGAGAGGAATCGAACTCCAGGTCTTTCCAACCAAAGGGCTTCGTTTATACGGACTGAGCTACGAAGGCTCTATTAAGACTATGAGGAGAGTGTATTATGCCTAAATTGATGCTGTGTGTGTGTGTGTGTGTGTGTGTGTGTGTGTGTGTGTGTGTGTGTGTGTGTGTGTGTGTGTTCATTTATGGGAGGAATATCGTATCATTCTCTTTTGTAGATCCTTAGAATCTCAGACGGGATTTGAATCCAGGTTTTTTCCAAACGAAAGGACACGGTGATTATTAACTGAGCTACAGAAGGGTTTATTTTTATGATTGGATACGTTATTACGGCTGATAGATAATGCCGATAACATCTCTGAAACTACCTTGACTTGTGCAAGTTAACAAAAACCAGTTAATCACAAAAAAAAAAAAAAAAAAAAATCACGAAAGAAATGAAAAAATCCGAAGGGTTTAGATTCTCGTGGGAGAATATTATAGGGGATGGCATACAGTAAGGTTAAAAATTTACTTAAGATAATATTAAAGGAGCGATTCGCAAGAATGCAAAAGTAGAGTTGAAGAGGAAGCTATTCAGATACCAGAATGTGTACAGTTTTGTTCATCACTGTTTGAGAAACAGTTTGCATCATACAAGAAAAGTTTAGCACGAGCCACATTTGTAAACATGGTGACTTCTAATAATCTGTAGTCGTATCATATTAATCGGGAAATTACCATAGTTACCACGTATGAAATAATGTAAATAAACTACACCTATCAAAGAACGTCTTTAATGATGTAACGTGAAATAATTTAAGTGTGGGGGGGGGGGAGTGTTGTTAACTCTGAAAAGCAGTGGCGGCTCGTACATAAGCACTGCGACAATGCAGCACCCCCAAGGAAAAAATGAAAAAATGAAATTTTGTTTGTGTTTATAAATAATAACAATGCTTACAACATTATATAAATGCAGTACAACATGTTAAAGGTTACAGCTTATGTTTTGACATTGATTGAATAGTTAATAATTGGAATTGTTCAATTAACGCTTTAGATTACGAAACAAATGCACTGCGATCTAACGCAGTGTCGGAATTATCACGTTCTGCCAATTGCAGCTAATCTCGCCGATATTCATTTGCACTTCTCATTGCACGTTACAAGTGATTCCGACACTGCTCGTTTGGGCAGTGTCGCCTACAGATAAATTGTATGCTTGCGCGCGTTATTTCTGTGAGATACGGATCTTTTATTAGTGGTGTGTTCGTCGTGAGGGTGAAATATTTTTAATAAAGCAATTTTTTAATATGTAAATTTATTTATTAATAAATTGGTTACTGATTAGGATTTTTTTTTTTTTTTTGTATATGAAGCACTCCCCCCCCCCCCCTCCACTTAAAATTTTCACCTGCCGCCACTGTTGAAAAGACAAAACGAAGGGTGCCAGCAAAGGTTGGTCGACTGGTAGAGCCTCTGCTACTAATGGCTCACGTAAAAAGTTAAGCAAGTTTGAGCGTGGTTAGTAGTTGGAAGGGATTCAATTGTTCGATGCTGTTGGCAGACTCTCCCTCGATGAGTCTTTGGACTCCCTGGAGGTGTCACATAATAATAATAATAATATTTGTAACAAGTTCAATAAAAGACTCTCATACCTTGACGCATGCGCACAAAAACAGCTTTACTGCGACCGCGCACACACACACACACACACACACATGCATTTTGGTTTTCAATAAAAGATAATTTACTTATTTTTCTATTAAGTATTTATTTCCTAACTTATTTACAAACATCGAACTTAGTAGTTTCTTGTTACAAGGGAGAGATTGTCGAAGAAGGCAACTTGCTAAGTATTCGCCACTTTAGTGGTCTGTTGCGTTTATTGTTCCCGTCGGGAAGATTTAGCGGTAGCGGTGGAGCACTGCCGTACAGGGCTATTAGGGGGTAACGGGCAGAAAGGTGCTACGGCTAATTGCCTGCAGTCATTAAGAGTGTTCTATAGCTTGGTGGTATTATCTCCACAGTTAAGCCTACGTGGACTCGGAAACCATAGGACGAAAATGAAACTCCGCCAACCCCGCAAGCAATGAGCAAATAAAGGCCGACAATTCAATATTTGCTTGACCTGGCGGTTATTCGTTTGCGCACATAGTTCGCAGCTCTTGTATGGTAAATGAAAGAACTACTGACATACTTGGTGATGTTCACAAATCTAGTTTTTCTTCCTTCGATAAGATTTGTATTTTCTTCTAAGACTCGGAGATCTGAAATTAGATATTTAATTAAGATTACTTTAAACACTATTTAATTAACGTTTTGTTTAATAAGATGGCAATGATGACACGTAAGACACCAATCCCGAACTCAATCAGCCTGAGGAGATTCTACGAGAGAATTCTAACTTTAGGTGACGAAGTTTTCAGAAAGCAGAGCAAAAAAAAAATAAATAAATAAATAAAAATGCGTTGACTTTGTTTGCAATTACATTTTATAAGCGATGAAATGTAAACGTTTGAGTTTAAGGGTTTAAATCAAAATTCTCTAGATATCAAGATTTTATGGATTCGTGCTGAATACGCCAGACACGCTTTATTATCTTTATGTAGAAAAAAAAAAACCTGAATTCGTTCGAAAACAAAATACAGCAGTGTTCTACTTGTCGTTCGAGTTCTGCTACAATAATTCCGTCAAAAATGGGTCGTTTCTGTTCAACCCTAGTACAAATACTGTTGGTGTAGTTCTCCATTGTTTTGACGCGATTTTCCAGTTTGGCTCCACAAGTGAATGAGAGTCGTGGTGCGTATACAAACAGCGAACTCTTTACAGATCATGTTAAGTAAATAAATAATTTTTTATTATGTAAATATTTCGTGTTATGTATCAACGAACAACAATAGGAATTCAAAGAACAGTAATGCTCATGCATAAATTGGAATCTCTCTACGTATACAGTCGCGTGTACCTTTTTTTTAAAGCCATGAACACGTGACTCTATACGTAGAGGGATTTCAATTTAAGCATGCGCATTACTGTTTTTTGAATTCAATTGCTGTTGTTGTTCGTTAGTTGTATACGGATGATGCCTTATGATACATAACACGAAATAGTTACATAATAATAATAAAAAAAAGTTATTTACTCTGGCATACGTGTTATCCTATAGCTAAATAGCTTGCACTCGTATCTCAATGATGTTTTTGCATAACGAGCTTGGTTGACTTCTCTTTAAATATAAAAATCCCATGCTACTGACCTCGTAATTATTATTTATATCTAACACATTATTACTTGCTGAAACGAGTTTTTTTTTTAAATTTTTATTATTTTTTAAATGCATTTTAGGTAACAATTTTGCAGACGTAGGAAGTTGGATTCTCTGTTGGATTTAAGATAGTACCCCTTAAGATAAAAGCGAAAAAATTGTATTATTACTTGAAATAATAATAATTATTATTACTATTACTACCGACCATGAAACACACACTTAACAGATTAATATACCGGCTTCGTATCCCGCTGTTTTAGTCTTTAATGCAGCCAAATCTATTCCTCAGGAAAAACTGTCGAGTTTTCCGAAGAATAGATTTGCGAAAACTTTCCAGTTTCAGACAAGCGCATTTTTTGTCATGTTACTATCAGTTATTAAAATATCTTTTAGCTTGCTACCTTTACATCAGAAGATTAGTTTCACTGACAGGAAATATCTCTTTCTATGCTGGGAAGCTAATTCTATCCCGAGCGGCTTTGCTGAATGCTTAAGTTATTTAATATATAAGGTCAATGGTAAAGATGGATAGACGAACAGATAACACGAACATTAACCATAACTATTAAGCAAATTTATTTGCTAAGCGAGCAGCTGTGGATAAATTCAGTTTGCTATGATAGAAATAATTAAAAACATAGTCTTAAAACGAGTAAATAAATAAAATTAAATATCTACTTTTGTTTTTAAGCGAATATAGGCACAAACTATTGGTGTGATATGTTCGAAATCTTAGTTGTCCTGTTCTTGTTCTCTGCGGTACTTTTCTTTGATTACCAGAGGCACACTTTCATCTTTTTTTTTTTTAACTATGATTTCTCTAACCTTAAGCCTTCATACGGAGATACAAGAATTACTTGGAAAAAATTTCCCCCTCCACAAAAAAAAAAAAAAAAAAAAAAAAAAAAAAAAGATAAATCAGCCTAAGAACACGCAAAGGCGCGATACATTCACTTTCATGGTCTTTGGTTGCACACATGGAAAACATATAGCTTAAAATATCCATATTCAAGTAATATTTTAAAACTAGTCAGGTTTTTCCAAAATACTTTTGTATCGCGTAGTTTGATTTGTAAATACATAAAAGCCGATTTCCAGTAGCTAAGTTGAAAAAAAAAAAATATTTATCTATACATGTTACCTCTTTTAAGTAATCAATCAGACTTTGGATATAAATAATTACGAAATGTGTGCATAGTTCTTGTTATTTGCATTAAACGAAGGAACAGGTGGCGCCCCTCCCCCAAAAATGGTCAGAATAATTTGGACGTTGTTCAAGGCGAGTCGTTTTATCACCGCACACACACAAACAGATCTTTCTCTTTCAACTCACGCACTTGAAAATGTCAAGTGTGTGTGTGCACGTGGTTTCAGACTTGCGTTACCATTAAACCAATGTTGGCAATGACCAATAACTCGCTTTCTACTTTGTCGCTAACGTTGAGATGAAATCATATTAGCTTTTTTGTATTTGTTGCTTTTAGTAAGCGGATATAATGCAACTACACATCAGATTATGGGGTGGAGGTGGGGGGAGGAAGATGTTTGAAAGAAGTCTTTATAGTAGAACGACTAGAAATGGGCCTATCATCGGATAGGATTTTTATTTAGTTTTTCAGTTAGGAAATTAACTAACCGATGATACGTCGAATAGAAGGTTGATCGGTTTAAATACCTAGACAGTATCTGTAATAAAGATGGAAGATTAAAACAAGATATTAAATCCAAAATTACACCTGCAACAACAGTATTCCAAAAAACTAACACCGCTGACCTAATTAAGCAGTTACCAACAGATTACGTCTTATTCAAACACCTAGAACAAAAATGATATTAAAGCAACCGATATAACCACAAGAAAGAACATGTCTTATAACTCTTTAACTCCCATGTTCCATCAAATTACAACAATTTGTTCTTTTTCTTTTAGGGATTATAAAAAGACACATCAGAGGTTTTGAAAAAATTCGAAGACAGAAATGCGGGCCGTCATCAGGTTTTTCCTCTGCAAAAAGAGTCCGCAACTGCGATTCACCAAACTTGATGTGAGGCTTCAAGGGACTGTGTCTCACCATATCCAACAGTTTCCAAGTGGGTGGCCAAGTTTAAAATTGGGCATCCTGAGACGACAGATGCCCCAAGTCAGCAAGACCTTCCACAGCTATCACACTTGAAAACGTCGATGTAGTGCATGCCATGATCCTTGATGATAAACGAATACCACCCCCAAAACATTGCAAACACTCTGGGTATATCCATGGAACGAGTTGGGGTCATTATCCTCCAACATCTGATATTCAGAAGCTCTCAGTGAAGTGGGTCCCCGAATGCCGACAAAAAGAGAGAGAACGTATGCTGTCATCTCAAGGGATTTTGGGTCATTTTGAGAAATCAGGTGCACATTTTTTGACTCGTGTTGTGACTGTTGATGAAACATGGCTTCATCACTATGACCCAGAGAGCAAACAACAGTCAATGGAGTGGAGACACAAAAGGCTCTTCATGGCCAAAGAAGTTCCGACCCCAAAAGTCAGCAGAGAAGGTTCTTGCCATTGTCTTTTAGGATATGGATGGTGTAATCATTACCAAGTACCTCAAAAAAGTCAAACTGTTACAGCAGCACTGAAAGAATTAAAGGAGGTACTGAAGGAAAAACGCCGCGGGAAACTGCCTCACCCACCATATTCGCCAGACCTGACCCCAACTTACTATTTCCTATTCCCAAATTTAAAGAAACAAAATTTACCACAGATGATGAAGTCATATCTGTAGCTGACTGGTTTGTGCAACAAGGGAAAGGCTTTTTCCTTAGAGGATTGCAAATGATGCAGGAGCATTGCAACAAGTATATAACACTTCATTGGGAATATGTAGAATAATGTGTAAATTACATGGTTCTACTTTCTACTTCAATTCTTTCTTGGTGATTATCACAACTTTTCAACACACCCTTCTATATGTATGGAAGTGAAAATTCGATACGTAAAAATCAAAAGGTCCATTTACCCAAACGTTGATTTTAATAGTCCTTATAAGTACTGGCTTAAAGGGGCGAAGCAAGAATGCTTTTCATATTCCCCGTTATCTGTATCTGTAGAGGGCAGTGTAGGGATAAGGTGTTACTCAGCTATATAAAGCTCTGATCATGGCAGGAGGGTGACAGCAATAGCCGAGCCTCAGTTAAAACTTCATTGGCTATAGCATTGCCATCCAAGGGTATTAATCATCGACTGTTTAAGTAAAGGTGATATCTCATCTCAAAAAATCGGACGATCTCTAGGCCACTGCATAGTGGGTGAAAGACCGTCCCTATCTCAGCGTTGGTTCCACTCAGTGACGGGCTCCCCGACCACCGAGCAGAACCGCTCAAATTCCGAAGAAAATAATTCACCGACAAAGCCCCTCACCGGCCCGTGCCGGAGAACACTTTCCCCGGAGACTCAAATTGCTCCCTTAAGGCAAAAACCTCAAGAGAGCAAACTCTCGAAATTCATTATCCAAGAGGGTAACAGCAACAGCCGAACCTCAGTTAAACTTCACCGGTACAGCATTGCCATCCATTACCTCCAAGGGTATTAATGAATCAATCATCGCAACTCACGTTCGAGTAATCTTCCTACTATCTCTGCCCAAACGTTGATTTAACATTAACATTAACATTTCTGGCTAGATGGGTGAAGCAAAATTGCTTTTCATATTCCCCTTTGTCTTGTAATGGAAGAACTTTAGTGGAGTGTTTGTGAGCTATATGCTCGCCCATTGAGGGCAGTGAAGTTAGTTGTGTTCAGCTGAACTTAAAATAGATTTTGGTCTTTTAAATTTGTAGATTTCTTCTTCATTATATTCCGAGGCTTCCTTGATTAACGGGTTTGGATGGTTACTTGTCTTGGTAAAGAACTTCTCAGCTAGATTTATGAGAAAGGAAGAGATATAAGGGATATTAACTTCTCTATGGATCTGGGTGTTTCTTATGAACCAGGGGGCATCCAGAATCATCCTCAGGCACTTATTCTGTAATCTCTGAAGTTTTAGAATGTTAGAATTTGCGGTGTGGCTCCAAGCTGGGGATGCGTAAGTGATAACCGGTCTAATTACCATCTTGTAAATTGTTAATTTTGTTTGCATGTCCAGTTTACTTTGTCTGTTGATCATAGGGTAGAGTTGTGCTAAGACGTTGGATGTCTTTGAGGAAATGTAACTAATATGTTTGCTGAATAGGAGTTTACTATCAAGAATCACTCCAAGATATTTAACTTCAGTCTGCCATGGAATCTTTACTCCCAATAAATAAATATCCTCCATGGTATGAATTTTCTTTCTAGTAAACAGTATGGCTGAGCTTTTCTGGGGGTTAACCTGGATCCTCCAGTCTGCCATCCACTTTTCTAAAGTGTGTATGCTATTTTGTAGTCTTTTAGTTGCCAGTTTTGGGCTCAGTGAACTTGACATCAGTGCAGTATCATCAGCATATAATGCAGTGAATGTTGTTCTTGGGTTCAGAGGGATGTCTGCTACATAGATTGAAAACAGTAGAGGTGCCAGAAGAGATCCTTGAGGTAGGCCTGCCGAGATCCTGAGTCTGGTCGAAACCGTTTCGCCTACCCTGACCTGCATGTATCTGTCTTTCAGATAAGAATGTATTACCTTTATTAGTCTGACTGGGAAATTAAATTTTTTCTACATAAATCTTTAGTATCCAGGTTATATAAAATTACTAAAGGCGTATTAAATTTTATTTAAAAAAATTAAAATATTTAAAATTATCTGTTTAATTATTTTATAATTTAAATATAAATTATAAACTGCATTTTTTTTTATAGCAAATATTAAAAATATTAAGGATAACATAAATCGGGTTGGTAACCCTTAATAAGTGTGAGTATGAATTAACAGACTTGTTATTTTGATTCATTTTTCAGGCATTTTATGGAATGGAGATAATAATACACGTTAAATTATTTGAAGACACTTCTTGTCTATCAATATTTAGGAAGGAAGTTAATATTTTTTTTCAAATTCCTTATGAAATAGCGAGCATCGTGGACTCGCTCTTGAACATCTCCAATTCCTTTCTCAGCCAGTTGTAAATTTTACCAGAGAAGGACAAAAAGAATAGTCAGGCAGAGATTGCTAAAGTCGTGATGAACAGTCTGATATTTATATTAGACTCTTTCTAAAGAGAGGGGGGGGAATGGGGGAAGGTAGGCATTAGTGGCAATTAATCTAGCCGACAAGCTCCAAAATGGTTGGGATTGGCTAACACACTGACAGGCGTCAGATCCTTATAATTTATCAACTGTTTGCTGACGCCAAAGAAATCCATTAGCTGCTAAAATATCGATCGCTCCTACTCTTTAATAGTTGCTGTTAATCTACACTAGAGGCGCTTCTTTCTTTAGTGCCTCGACGAGATTCTTTTTAAAAACAGGCACAATATTCAGATTTGTCTTTCTTTGTAAGAAATGAGTTAAAAGGGAATAAAGAAAATTATTTTCCCTTGTCTAGAATTAGAAAACGGAAACTTGTAGACTATAATAGATGAATAAAGTTCTGAGTGAATGCTCAGATTTATTCTAAACTATAATTCTAACTAGGATGGTTTCATTCTCTAATGCTTTCTGGAGAATATGTGTTTAAATTCTTAGAAGATTAAATCGCTGTGCAATCTGGGAAATTGTGGCCTTCTGGGAAATTTCAAAGTCAAGAGGCTCTTAGCTTTATATTTCTCTCTCTCTTGACTATCAACTGCTAGTTAATCAGCATATATGAGAATCTATGGAAAACAGTAGAAAAAAACAGAGTAGGCTACATTTAAAAGAATTTTTTTTTTCTTCATCGAGAGAATCAAAAAATAATTACTTTTATAACTAAGGATATACACGCTAATTTCTCATTTTCCTATTTGATTCATTTCTTTCACTTAAATGTTGAAATCGTAGAATTTCATATCTTGTGCATGCCACCATGGCGTAGTCGCGAGAATACTTTTACTTCAAAAGAGCTTTGTTTCAAACCTCTCAAGGATCAGAGGAATGCTTTGGATTTCTTTTTACGTGAGGCGAGTTAGTCCGTGTAGAACGATGTGAAGACTTTTCTTTCCAAAATAGATAAAAACAGACCCGAAACAAGCAATTCACACACACACACACACATTACACTCGTTCAGTCTGGAAAGTCAATTCTAAATAACAAAAAAATAGAAAATACTTACTTTTTTAAAAAATTTAAATCATTGTTGGTGGTTATGAATTTTTCTAATTTACTTTTAAGTTGTTATCATTCACAAGAGGATACTGATATCTCGTCTCTCCCATTGGTGACTCACATATTGTATGCCATTCCTATAATTGTGCTTTACAAAGCCATCGTGTAGGAAACAGTTATCCAGGGAAAGTCTCCATACTCTTCGTTCTTTCCTACGTCTTCTGTTTTTCTTTTGTTTTATAGAACCATTTCTGTTCAAAACTAGCGAATAATGCTTTGAAACAGCGATTTTAACCGTCATTTCTTCCTACTTTTGACTAATCTCACTGCTATCAAGACTTTATGATTCGATCTAACTGACGTCATAAATCACGTGATGGGTAAAAGGATAATGCTGATGTAGTATTATGCAAACAAAACTTATATTCCTTTATTTGTTTAAGGAACCCCCGGTTGAAAAGGGACACAAAAGAGACTTGACAAGAATGAAATGTCAAAGAATAGAAATGACAACGACTACCGATAAATAAAACAAGATCTGAACTTCGAACAAACCGTCAAACACTTCTGGCTAAAGTTTAAAAAAAAAAAAAAAAAAAAAAAAAAGATTTTTCCCTTGCAGGATGCTTCGTCGCAGCTTATCTCAACACTCTCCTTTTTATCACAACTAACTGAAAGTTTGGGCCGCAACTATTCGCATTAAAAGTCGTTATAGGTGACGGGATCGTACAAAAAGGTCAGCGACAGAGAGAAGTAATCTCCATTTCGGTACGCCTAAGGTAACCTTTCGTGTCTGCCTTGGAGCACCTTCCATTCTCTCCAGAGCATCTGCAAATCACTGAAAACTATAGCAAGGGATGTTCTGGCTCACGCGCGATATCATCGGTTCCCTCACACGCAGAAGTTTACGAGTTAACAGAATAAAATAAAATAAAAATGCCGAAATTACGTATCTTGGTTGTCGAACGGTTAGAAGGGGGGGTTTGGGAGAATATGGGGTGATGGTTGCCCTGGGGTTCGACGTGGCATCAATAAGCTAGTTATCTGGATGACAGTTTTTACAAGCCTCATAAAAGTATGTGTGGAGATAAGACATGGAATGACTCCTTTGTTGTGAACCTTGCAATTCCTTTCTCTTCTTAGCATCGGGAATGGCGCGAGAAAGTAAAAAAAAAAAAAACACGTTTATCACATAAATTTTTATAGCAGAAAAAACAAAAACAAAGATATTCCCTTAAGGGACTCGGAGGATGGTCGTATTTCATCATTACGGAGCAAGGCCAGAGAATAAGTTGCATCGCATGCGAACTAATTATGAGAAGAACAACGTAAGATCACTTCCGTTTCTTGGAAAAATGGGCGAGTGGGAAAAAGATAGAGACCAAAAAAAAAAAAAAATGAGATTAACGTTCATTGTTTTGTTATGCAGTTTCTGCCAAGGAAGAAAAATAAGCAGATAAACAACTAGACAGATAAAATGACCTTTTTTAAAGTAAGAGTGACACTAAGACGACCTCGACCAAATAAACAGCAATCTTTTCATTATGAACGTACAGCTGTAGAACCAAATTTATACAGTACAATTCGCTAAGTCCTTATAAGGACTGGCTAAAAGGGGCGAAGCAAGAATGCTTTTCATCTTCCCCGTTATCTGTAGAAGACAGTGTACGAATAAGGTGTTATTGAGCTATTAAAGCTCTGATCATGGCAGGAGGGTAACAGCAATAGCCGAGCCTCAGTTAGAACTTCATTGGCTACAGCACTGCCATATTTAAAGGTAAAGCCGTCTCTAAAAATTCGGACGATCCCTAGGCCACTCATTCGTGGGCGAAAGACCGTCCATCTCAGTGTTGGCTCCACTCAGTGATGGCCTTCCACCCACACACCACCACCGAGCAGAACCGCTCATATTTCGAAGAAAAGCATTCATCGACAAAATCCCTCAGCGGGCCGTGCTGGAGAACACTTTCCCTGGAGACTCAAATTGCTCCCTTAAGGCAAAACCTTAAGAGAGTGTACTCAGACTCTCGAATCTCTGCACCCCTGGGGGTGACAGCCGAACCTCAGTTAAACTTCATTGGTATTGGTACAGCATTGCCATCCATTACCCTCCAAGGGTATGGTATTATTCTCATCGACCCCTCAATTCGCTAAGTCCTTATAAGGACTGGCTTAAAGGGGCGAAGCAAGAATACTTTTCATCTTCCCAGTTATCTGTAGAGGAATGTGTAGGAATAAAGTGTTATTGAGCTATTAAAGCTCTGATCATGGCAGAAGGGTAACAGCAATAGCCGAGACTCAGTTAGAACTCCATTAGCTACAGCATTGCCATCGAAGGGTATTGGATTGAATTGAATGAATCAATTAACACATTTCACGGTCGATTGATTCATCCTACGAATTCGCTAAATAGTCCTTATAAGGACTGGCTTAAAGGGGGCGAAGCAAGAATGTTTTTCATCTTCCCCGTTATCTGTAGAGGACAGTGTCGGGATAAGGTGTTATTGAGCTATTAAAGCTCTGATCATGGCCGGAGGGTAACAGCAATAGCCGAGCCTCAGTTAGAACTTCATTAGCTAAGCATTGCCATCCATTACCCTCCGAGGGTATTGGATTGAATGAATCCTAATTCCCTAAATACTTGTCCTTTAGATATTAGTTGCAGTATGATTAACAAAATAATTTGGTGTTATTGTATAATTACTAATTTCTTGTTTAATTTTAGCATTTACTTTGAAAAGTTATTTTATTTTCTACTTTTTATTTAACTTTCTATTATTTGACATTATAAAATCGTAACTGCTCTCAGTTATTACGCAATTATAAATGTTTTTTTGTCTCTGTGTACAATAATAATATTGTTTGTTTGACGTCACCGATGTGAAGTTTTTATTTCCATGACAACAGTTGGTTTTCTCATAAACAATGAAATGGAAGATATGTGTAGCTGATTGGTGAATCAGTTGCACTTATGCTAATCACTACTTCCGATCACAGTTTTTGTTATTATTTGTTTGCTTTATTCAACGTGTATTTATGATTCGCTAATGCCAAACTCGCGACTATTGCTTTTTATAATTAATTAGATCTATCAAACGATGACCAAAGATTCTATTACTGTTATGCCAACATTGTTTAATAAACGTACTCGTGCTAAACTATCGCAACCTTAAACAAATTCTGCAGAATATGAAATTAAGAATCCATTTACTGACAAAGATAAGTAGTTGATGTTAATAATCGAATGATATGGTCTTCCCGCAGACATAAGTTTTTTGTGTCTCTTTCATTACTGGAATGGCGATGTCCTCCAAAGCATTCTTTCCAATAACTTCTAATCGCTCCGGAGATGTTCTTTACTTCCCGAGGAAATTACTTTATACGAGTAAAAATGTTTCCGACGAATGATTGGATTCATCAACGGACCCTTGTTTATTAACTTTAACGTAGTTCACATCAACTAAACAAGCATCGCACAATAACTTTTAAGTGTTTCTCCGCAGTATAAAAGGTTAAGTCGCGTGTTACGGCGCATGAAAATTGCCAAAGCCATTTATGGATTATGATGCGAATATGTGGGATATAAATAAGGTTGCGCTGTTTATTGGGGACATGCAAACCGAAGAAAATCGTTAAGGGGTTCATACTGGTTCTTGAGTGTTAGCTCTTTTAGTATGGATGGCCCGTACCCGGTCGAAGTCTTCGAAATGAAACTACAATTGACCCTTGAACAACTGGGGGTTAGGGACGCCGACACCCCACGCAGTCGAAAATCCGCGTATAACTTGATCTCCCCCCCCCAAAAAAAAAAACCCTACTAATAGCCTACTGTTGACCCGAAGCCTTACCTATAACATAAACAGTCGATTAACACATATTTTCTATGTTATATGTATCATTACACTAGTGGCCAAAATTGTGGAAACCTTTTGGAAAAAGTGTATTTCTGAGGTTTGATGGCTCATAACACCACTTTTTTTTTAGTAATACCATAAAATTGTATATCAATGAAAAGATAATTTAATTAAGAATGTAATGCAATAACATTTATGAAGGATTTTTTTTTTATTAGAACAGCAGTTACAAAGAAGAAAAGTGAAACAAATAGAAAAAATGAGATATCACAAAAATTCTCACTTTGTGAGTTAATACTTAGTTGGGTAACTTTTAGCATTAATTACGGCCTTGCAACGCCTTCCCATGAAGTGAACCAAGTTTTGTAGTTCTGCCGCTGTTATAATGTGAAACCAAGATTGAATTATTGCTTCTATTAATTGGGTTTTATTATTAGTGGGTTGCTTCTGACTAACAAGTTTCTTTAGTCGGTTTCATAGATTTTCGATTGGGTTAAGGTCTGGGCTATTCCCAGGCCATTCCAGCAGTGGAATAGGATTATCTTGAAACCACGTTTTGCACACAGCAGCAACATGACATGAAGCTGAATCCTGTTGAAATATAAATGCTTCATTATCTTGGAAAATATCACGTGCGGAGGGCTTCAGTTTGGACTCAAGTATTTCATTTATGTATTTTTGGGCATATATATTCCCATTAATCATGCAAATTCTGCCCACACCTTTTGATGTCATACAACCCCAGATCATGACACTAAGTGGATGTTTCACGGTAGGTGTGATGCAATTAGGATGCAAATCTTCTTCGATTCTTCTCCTCACGTATTTTATGCCATCACTACCAAACAGGGATATTTTGGTCTCATCACTCCAAATAACACTGTCCCATTGTTGCGCTGTCCAGTTAACATGGGGTTTAGCCCAGTTTAATCTTTTCAACCTTTGTTTGAGAGATAAAAATGTTTTTTTTTTTTTTTCGTGGAATTCTAGCATTTAGACCAAATTCCTGAAGTCTGTGCCGAACAGTCCTTGCACTCAACTTCACATTGTATTGCGCCATTTCATTTTGTATACACCTAGATGATTTTGTTCTGTCACGTAGGCACAGGCTCTCAATTTTTCTATCATCACTTGCTATTGTACACCTTTTCCTGCCTTTACCAGTCTGGTTTTGTAGTGACTTAGTCTCCTTATACCTCTTCAAAAATTTAGAAATGCCACCTTTGGTTAACATTCCACCCATTGTTCTTCTAATTTCTTCATAATTGTAGCCTTGTTCACTTAACGGTACTATTTTACATCGCTTTCTGGGTGACCAGTCAACTATTTGCGCTATTTCTTTAATTTTATTACGTTTTACAAGCTCACTAAATGAAAGAACACACAAAAAAAAAACCAACCAGCTTGATAGCAATCGCATAACACACTGACAAATGTCCTCCTCTCAGCTCCAATACATGACATCAATAGCTGAATCCTACTGTGACCTTATTGCAGTGTTTCTCAACTGGAGGTAAATTTGAATATTTTTGGGGAAATTTGAAAATGTACATGTATATATTTATACATATTTATATTATACTTTTTCAGAACTTGGCTGACTATTATGCTAGGGGGGGGGCATCAAAATCTTTGAAACGTTGAGGTGGGTGATGATCCAAAAAACGTTGAGAAACACTGCCTTATTGGCTCATTGCCAAAACAAGATGACACCTGATTAGCTCTCTAAACACTCATGCTCACTGGCTACATTCAAACGAAGGAAAGCTACTTCATATCAACCTAAGCAAGTTGTGCTTCTTTTTTCTAGTTATTTGGCTATAACTTTTCATAGAATACAGATTATTGAACCAACGTTGTTGCATTACATTACTGATTAAATTATCTTTCCATTGATATATAATTGTATGGTATTACACCAAGAAAAGTGATGTTATGAGCCATCAAACCTCAAAAATACACTTTCTCCAAAAGGTTTCCACTAGGGTATACTGTATCGTTACAATAAAGTAAGCCATAGAAAAGAAAATCTCATTAAAAAAATCATAAGGAAGAGAAAATACATTTACATTACTATACTGTATCTATATCATAAGTTTACGTTGTCTGTTTAAAGATGAATTGTCTTTCTATAAGTAATATTGTCTTATATGATACAAAACACTATAGATGCTATACCTATTATTAACACTAGACGTAAAAAATGAAAAGTTAATATGAAAAAGAAATTATTCATATTTATTTGAGGTATAACGATTCATGCGTTGTAAAGAAGAAACGCCAATAAGATTGCTTTGTGGTAGCCTATACACTAATGAAAGAATCGTTATAAAATTTATAATTTTATGCTAATTAATTAATTAATAGCAGTTAATTTTAAGCAGTTATGATTTAACTGCATATTTACGTTTGTTTCCATGTCTGTCTACTGCAAATGGCCATGTACGGGCTGTGTAAATAAATCTATCTGTGCATAAGTTTTGATAAATTTTCACTTTTTATAATAGATCTGTGCATATGATAAAATAGGCTAGTATCTACACATATTTTATATATTCATGATATACCTAACTTTTTCTTACTTTTTTCGATATTTCTAACTACGAGGTTCGTCTGTCAGTTTTTTCAAATTGTCGCAAATCTCCAAAAATATTTCCAATATATTTATTGAAAAAATCCGCTTATAAGTGGATCCGCGCAGTTCAAACCTGTGTTGTTCAAAGGTCAACTAACGATCAGGTCACTCAATTTTTACTGTTTTCATCTGGTGGTCCAAACTAGTGTTCTTCTGACATATACTATAGTTTTTTTTTTTGACATATTCTGCATATTTCTGTGTAAATATTGTCAATGTGATTATCACACTTGGCTAAGATCGTCGGCATGTTATAATTTTACCATGAAGTTGTAAGAAAAATGGAAGAGTGATCTCCACAGATTAGTCCTTGGACTCCTTGGAGGAGTCACATAACAATAATAATAAAATAATAATACTCTCGGTTAATTCATTATTTTAGACACAAAATAAATAGTTTTTCAGCGAATGAAATTTCTTTTATCAGTATTGTTACTTTGTTAGTAGCAACAAAGTCATTGTTGTCTTACTTTAATTGTTGAAAAATATTTTTTCCCCTCTGCTTCTTATAAACATTATCTACAAAAATCGAATATTTTATTACGCTTCAGAAGGGTATGAGATGAGGATAATTAGAGTACCGTTTCAGGTAACAAAGGTGTTATATCACAGCATTTTTGTACGTAATTTCATAACCCAGTTTTTTTTTTTTTTTCATCCTCTCCTCTTTCATCTTTTCCCCGTCATATTCTGATATCTTAATTGAGATCCCCAAATTTGCATTAAAATTTCCCTCCTCATTGAACCGAGTTTTCCTAATAATAAGCCTAATATATGCATAAAAGTTTCGTATACAAAATCCGAAAATGTTTTATTTTTATAAAGGCAGACTTTGTTAGTCATTCTGTCATTTTCTCCATTTATCTAGATTTTATTTAATAGTTATTTGATGCTTTATAGAAAAATGACAATCCTTAAATTTTAGATTAAAATTAAGAAAATAAATTATAAAATGAATTATTAATTATTTCATTTAACATACTAACATACACCATAATATTTTTAATATAACATTTTTTATAATAAGAACATACTAATAGAAGTTGCTGTAGCTAATGAAGTACTAACTGAGGCTTGGCTATTGCTGTTACTACGGTTATATATATATATATATATATATATATATATATATTTTATTTTTGTTAAAACTTATATATATAATTGATTTTTTTATATAAGTTTTAATTACAGTTCAAAATGGCTTCCAAACGTTTCTCTGGTACAGAAATAATCTTTCTTTTCTGGTAACGTCAGGAAAGAAACGGTAATATATCCAGGGCCGTCCCGTGCGGTGGCATATTTTTTTGCTGCCCCTTCTCCTTTATTTTTCGCATAGTTTATGCCAACTTTACCGCTCCCAAAAAACTTGTCGCCCCGTACAAATGCATGTCTTGCACCGTCGGTAGAGCCTGCCCTGAATATATCATCGGTGAAAGGTAGTTTGTGATGAACTAATTCGATCGAAGTGATTAGGACTGGGAAAAAAAAAAAAAAAACGATAACAAAACCATCGCATGTCAGTAAAATCATTTTATTTCTTAAGTTGCTAAAATATTTGAAGATTTCTCTTTGAAGTTGTAAAAAAAAAAAAAAAAATGCGCTGAAAAGACCGAAGAGAGGTTTGAAGGAGTTGTGCTTAGAGAATTACTGAAGTCCATTTTTACTTACAATCGTCAATTCCTTAAGGTGTTTACAACTTTCTGAAAGACTCGACGATCATACTGCACTAAGTCAAACATAAAGATTACTTATAAAGTTTGAAGAAACAAAAAAAAACGAAAACTAAAAATAAAAAATATAAATTCACGAAAGCTTGTTTGGGTTTCAGTAGTCTGTGTTTACACACACACACACACACACACAGAGATGAAATGTTTAAAAGAAAAAAATTAAGTCAACAATGTCTGGAACTGATAGTGTAATTTAATTTCGTTAAGAGTTGAATTATATCGGTTTTTTTTTTTTTCATTTGGAAACTATTATTATTTACGATAATAAAGAAGAAAATAAATCGAATACATACTTAAATTATCTTGATGCGTATGAATCAATAACTTTAAATTTATCTTAAATGTAATGTGGGATTTTTACATACTTTTTTCCCTAAATTTCCATTTTAAAATTTGAAATTTAAAAAAGGTCACCACCCAGTCATGGAGTAAATAACGTATCGAAAATACTACGACAGAAAAAATTATACAAACGCTTCAGCTTCACGAGCCTTACTCCATCGTTAGTCTTTTTCTGGTAATATTTTGGCTAATTTTACAACCAGACAGAACGGGCAACCGAAATTGCAAAAATAGTGTGAGAAAAGGGGAGTGCAAACATTAGACTGAATAGCTCAAACTCCCAAAGGTCTTCTACAGAGTTAGGTATACTGGAAGTTTGAGCTGTTCAGTCTAATGTTTGCACTCCCTTTTGTCAAATCACATTGCCATCGTTCTTGTCCTTTGATAATGGTGTATTATCATGGTGCTCATTAACTTCTTCATTTCCATAGAACCAGCGAATCAGTGGTTTTCGTATAAATACATTTTGACAAGCGGGTTCGCTGATTATGTCGTAAGAATATAGCGTGTGTGTGTGTGTTGTGTGTGTGTTATTTGTCAGTGATTTGAAAACCAGGTCCCAAATCCAATACTGTAGCTAACTAAAATCATTTAGCGTGCATCTCTTACCTTTATACCTTGCTATGTCACGTGATTTATTACCAGGTATATAGTTTTCAGAAAAACGAAGATTGTTCAAATAATTTTTACAATGGGTGTATATATCTAATTTTTTCCAGTTTTTTTTTGTGAAATTAATTTCAATTAACTGTTTTTTTGTGATTAATTTTCTTTAATTAGTAAAAGAAAACTGGCAACCATCCACCAAATTTTAAATAAATACTATTTGAAGTTTTGCTTTGTAAAGTTTTTTTTTTTTTAATTAGATTAATGAGTTTAAGAACAATTGTGGTCTGCGAGTATCACTTAAAAAGCCATTCCAAGTGTGTGTGTGTGTGTGTGTGTGTGTGTGTGTGTGTGTGTGTGTGTGTGTGTGTGTGTGTCGCTATAAAAATAACCAAAGTTTCGTGGATGTATGGAATTTCATTTAATACATGATTGGATCACGACAAAGAAACCTTCTTAACATCAATTTAAAAATGTTCAGTTGGGTTAAAGAAACATTTATAAAACGGTGGTGGATGATTGGTTTCTCATATTGTTAAAAAGGTTTTTTGTTGAGCTTGGAAAATTAAAAAAAAAAAAAAATGCAACTGAAAGGAGTCGAACCTATTTTTCAGTTGTGAGAATGCCCAAAATGTGAAGATTTCAGTTATAGCCGAAATACACTTCGGCTTTTTCTTATAATTATTTTTCTCCTTACCTTTAAGCATCTCAAGAGCTCATTGTTCTCTCTTGTATTAATCACTATCTTAAAATAGATTTTTATAAACGTTACATTGGCATCAAACGACTCCATGATTCCGTTCGATATTCCTAAGGAAATTCTCAGATGCAATCGTTGTCTTTAAATACATCATGAAGTTCACATTTCATTTGAAAAGCTTAAGGCTAATGAGTTCCCATTACCTCGAAACAACAAATGAATCATTACCGCTAGAATACTTAGGGGGTTACATCGCAATGAAAGTTGAATGGCAATTACAGTAATGAATACTCAAAGTCTGGGATGATCTCTTAACTCTTCAGCTCACACGACATGACCAATCCCCGTCCCCCCCCTCTCAGGATGATCACTTTACCGCTCTTTCTTCCGCTGATTAGACACATCAGTGACAAACCACACGTACGGTGAGATTGAAGGCCTGTTGGCAGTGAAGCGTGGCAGGCGGCAAAGGAAGTTAGCTGCTTATGGGATGTAGCAAATATGTCTCTTTAAATTACTCTCCAGTACAAGATCAGAATATTAGATCCGTTGCTAACAGATCCTTTCCCCTCCCCGCTTGGTCTCTGCTACGGTCTAGAAATCAAGAAAGAAATATAAACCTTAATAGGTCAACTTTATTTCCTTTGTCCCTAACACTTTTTTATAGCCATTTTTTGTCTACTAACACTTGACTATAAGCATTGATTTTATAGCTTTATGTAATTCTAGCATACGCCTGCATTACTATGAAATTGTGCACTTCAAACATTGAAAACTCACAGCTGCTGATTTATAATTTAAGCCTAAGAATATGCACGCGATTTGTCTTTCCTAACAGCTCACGAAGCCACTGTACAAACACTCAGTTCTTACTGACGAGACGACCCTTAAAACTGGATTCAACTTATATACTTTGATGCGATGTTGTAGACAGAAAATTCGGATCCATTTGAAATTTTTCTCTCTCCTCAAACGTATTCTCAAATTATTTTTCTTCGACCCATCCGTTACTTAGGAACGGGCGGAGTTCCCTGATCAGGAATTGCGAATTCACGAGGCTAATTTGAGTGATTTTTTTTTTGTTTTTTTAAAGGGGAAAAACCCTCTGCCTTCGTACGAATCCGGCTAACTTGTCATTTGATTGAAAATGACCTGATAACGTTTTTTTTTTTTTTTTTCAAGACGGGATTTGAATTTGAACTCGGGTCTTTACAATCAAAAGGTTCCTCTATACCAGTGTTTCCCACTCTTTGTCAGTCGCGATCCCTTTTTTTAATGGCCAAGTAAGCTGCGACCCCCGCCGCTACATTTGCATACAAAGGCATTTTTAATAGGTAAAGAAAACATATTAAAAATATATTTTTCAGAACATGATTCTAACCGGACATTTAATGCGATGGTGCACCAACTAAAGGTGTTTTTGACCACGGCGTCCGGAGAAAATTTTCCAGGGGGGGGGGGGGCCGAGCAAAGCTTGAAGACAAATAATAACATCAATAAATTTTTATTTAATTATTTAATTTCTTGGGTTTTTTTCACAAGAAGATCCCACGGGGGGGGGGGGGGGAGAGTGCCCAGTTTTTTCCAAACTTCGCGCCAGTTTGCATTAGACGGCCCATCGCAGATATTATTGAATTACATCATAGCAAACATTGGCGGCGTCAGCAAAACATAAGGGATGATCTTCAGCTGCGTTAAGATTTAACTCACCTTTATTCGACGGCCCGTATTTGACAGTGTTCTACAAACGTCGAGACTCCGATTAAAAATGAATTTTCATATTGAATTTGCATCATAGTGAATATTTTTTTCAGTTTACTATTTGTAACATAGAATTTTATTACCATAGCAAATAATTAAAATATTTAATATGTACGATATTTAATAATACACGGTAGGCCGTTGATATTTTTTAGGTATCCGTCGCGGTGGACCTTTAAGTCACTTCCCTTCATTTATCAAAAATCAGTGTTACAACCACTGACAGAATATTGCAGTGTAGCAGTGGCGATTTAATCTTGGGGGTGGGGGAGGGAGCTGAGTAGACGATTTGAGAATACACACTGCGCATTGCATACGATCTATGATAGCATCTGCAATGATCGCCAATGCATGATACCCGTGATCTCCTCTGGCCCGGCTCGGGCGAACAAAGTACCGTTCGGTCCGCCCGAGCACTACCTCGTTCGCCTTGCCTTCACAGCGGCCGTGATTCCCGAGAGCTATAGGGTATTTCTACCTTATGTGACCGCTAATTCAAAAGTAATACAGAAATAGAAGACACAACACAACATAAATAAAAAAATTAATTTTAATTACGAAAAGATTTTTGGAAACTTTTCTGGTGTTTTTTTCCTTTTTCTTTGGGAGATGACAAAGCCCCCTCTCCTACCCCTTCTAGGTGCGCTAAAGAGGGGCCCTGTAACCATGTTGAAACAAATAAGTGTTGAAACCCTTGAACATTTTCACTATGAAACATCAAAATGATTGTAATACAGTTCTGGTGATTAAAAAGAAATTAAAAAAAAATGAATCAAGTTTGGTGCAATGGAATTATCTGATATTCTTTTCAGATCATTGGATGCAACAAGTAATTTTTCTCCCCAACTGCTCTTCTTACAACCCAACAGAATGTGAATAGCAAAGAACTCCTCACAAATAACATGAATTTTATACGTTTGACTCTTTAAGAAGTTGTGCAACGACATGCCAAGGTTGCTATCAATAAAATATCTTGTCCCTTCTTACAACACACACACACACACCAATCGATGCTTGTTTACCGGTCCAATACACAATGCCCGGAGATATGTATCCTCTTTCTTTGAGAAGAATGATATGGTTAGCTACAAGTATCGATTTTAAAAGAGCAAGCCAGCAAGATTTCAAGAATCTCTTTATAAAACTTTCACGCTGGGGAGATCTAAATTCGTTTCTGTTGCTATGACACGTTTTTATAATCTCACTATGCGACATGATCCAAACTATCCCATTAACATAATTTTCAGAAAAATTCTTAGAAATGAATTACCAGTATCGCCATCTAGTGAGCAATTTTTTTTTGCCTCCTAATTTCTACTACTTTAATATAGTTTATGTTGTCGTAGTATAAAAAAAAGAAGGTTTAAAAAAAGGAGAAAAACTTATCAGGTTTTTAAAGAACAATTGTTAATCTTAGAATCGGGGAAGAAACGGTTTGAGCGAAAAGGTCGACTCAAACAAGTTGATTTACCGCGTACGTCTGTGCGATATCCGTCTTCAGCGGAGGTTCTCTTTGTGTGAATGCCAGATGACAGACGAACTACAAGCAACGCAAAAGTCACGCTCTTTGTTTACAACTTACATGTGAGCCGCAACAGTCCCTGAGGTCAAAATGCCCAAAGTTATTTATATTACTGGAGCCAGTTTATTTTCTTTGATGGTATATTTTCTGAAGAAATGTTAACAAGGAAGTGCGTGAAGCCAACGTTGGAAATAAGTAGCCAAAGAACATATTTTAGAGGTAACGGAAGAAATGAATGACATACGTAGGCAGCATTGAAAGAATTCGAATATTTACGATTTACACTAGGTGGCAGTAGTGCTTCTAATGATTAAAAAAAAAAAAAGTATGTTAAAAATATCTTTTTTCATTTGCTCACCAGGTGGCGAATGAGTCATCAACTCGTTTATGAAAACGAATGTAATAAACTGTAAAACAAAAAAAAAAAAAGGAGAAAGAAATTAACTATGTAAGGGATTATACCCGATTCTAATTATCATTGTTAAGAAGATAAAAAGCAATAATTATAGGAAGGCAAACAATGAAAAGAAAATTGTGAATTTAAAAAATGAATCAAAACCGAATTCGTTTGCTTTTATAGCTGCGCGTGTATTAAAGCAAACAATGGATAGAAATTGACATTGCGGTCTGTAGGTTTCTAATTAAACAATGGATTGAAACTGACATTATTTGTTTCATATCATTAGGACTGTGTACAATAATAATAATAATAATAATAATAACATTCTATACAGATAAACTTAGAAGGATTTTTCGTAATACGACGACACCATAAGCATTTCCGTATAATCCGAATTATACGGAAATGCACTCATTCTACTTTTACGGACGGACGGCAATCGTAAGTAAAGGAAACAACAGTAGGCCAAGGTAGTAGCCAGATCTGCAGATTTTTCGATTTAGCTGTGACGTCTGTAGGTCAGCATCTGGGAACAAACAATTGGATATTATCGATATAACGGTTGGTAATAGCAACGGACTGTCCATCCCATCACGGTCGCTTATGATGATTGCTTCCTGGCACTGGCCTAACGACAATCATACAGCCTCCACTCGTACATCACCAACAGTGATAACAGAAGTGGGCACGTGCACGCCGAAATAACCCTTTGCCGTGATATGAGTATTATTAATATATATCATTTTTTTTTCTTTCTTTCAAATCTCCCAAATGGCTTTAACGAATGCTCTTAAAGTATGTTTATTTGCTAGGGCTTTGAAACCAGATCGTAATTCATCTGAATGAAGAGAATGCCGTTGGGCGTAACTGAATAGAAGAGATTTTGAATGGTGGCTTCAATGAAATGAAATGAAAAAACATAATAATTAAAACCGACATGGTTATATACGATGAGACTGTTGTCTCTCAGATAAGAATATTTCTCGGCAAGTTTGTTTATACGTAATGAAAACTCACTTTGTCCGAGAAAATACATTCCTGTCTAAAATTTTTCTGTCTTGCTTTCAAAAAAAAAAAAAATCGAAGTTTTTTGTTTATCTAAATTAATTTATAAAATAATCCAAGAAAAAATGATGTAACTTATATTTCATCTTATAATTTTAATTTTTTAATTTAAAAAACATCTATACACCTTTAAATATCTTACATAACAATACTACAATAGAACTACACCTTTTTATTAAAAAAAAAAAAAAAAAAAAAAAAAGGTTTCGGACTGATTCATTCAATCCAATACCCTTGGAGGGTAATGGATGGCAATGCTGTGGCCAGTGAAGCTCTAACTGAGGCTCGGCTATTGCTGTTACCCTCCTGCCATGATCAGAGCTTTAATAGCTCAATAACACCTTATCCCTACACTGTCCTCTACAGATAACGGGGAAGATGAAAAGCATTCTGGCTTCGCCCCTTTAAGCCAGTCCTTATAAGGACTTAAAAAAAAAAAATGTCCCTAGCTTTTCCTTCAACCTGGCTGATGTAATCTCTACACATAAGCCAGGCAAGGACCCGCACCTACCTAAAAATTATCGCCCAATCAGTCTTATCTCCAACCTGGGTAAGTTTGCGGAGAAGCTCATCCTCTAACGACTCCAAACCTCAGTAAACGACTTAAACATCCTCCCTAAAGAACAGTTTGGTTTTCATTTTCAGTTTTTTGCAATACCATAGTATTATGGTATTGCAACACCATAGCACTATCCAGCAAATCCACAGAATTGTGGAACACATCGTCACCAGCTATAACTGGCGCCAGTGCACAGGAGCTGTTTTTCTAGACCTATCCAAAGCATTTGTCAAAATTTGGCATTTCAGACTGCTATACAAACTTATCTTAGCCGGTACGTCACTAAAAATGGTTCATCTAATCCGTTCATATATTCAGAATAGATCAATACAAGTCAAAATCAATGGTTCTACCTCATCCCAGCGCCATCTTCGCTGGAGTGCCGCAGGGATCCCTACTAGCTCCATTGCTGTTTTCTATATACATGTCGGACATCCCGCACAATCCGATGTCTTCCATCTTCGCCCTGTATGCGGACGATACGGCAATACTAACCAGATCTCTCCGACCCCACTTCGTTACCAGAAAGCTTCAAGAAAACTTTCTAAAGCTGGAGGGTTGGTTCTCCAAATGGAGATTGGAAGTCAACCCCCAAAAAAGCTCAGCCGTTCTTTTCTCGAAAAGGCCAATGTCTCCTGCAGGAGATGTGTTACTATTCAATACTAAAATTCCTTGGCAGACAGAAACAAATTACCTGGGTGTAATTCTCGACAAAAAGTTATCTTTCAACCAACATCAAATCTGCGTGCACAAAGGCATCTAAAGCCATAGCTGAGATCTATCCGCTAATTAATAGAAACAGCAAGCTCAGCAACAGAATCAAATTGCAGCTATACCAGATGACGATTCGTCCTATAATCACCTATGCCTCTCCAGCCTGGAGCCACACCTCTAATACTAACATTATCAAGATACAACGAGTGCAGAACAAGTGCTTGAGAATGATTGTGAACGCCCCGTGGTATGTTAGAAACAATCAACTCCACAGAGACACAAATATTCCCTATATTTTCTCTTTCCTACAATCTTTAGCATCCAGTTTTTCCTAAAGACGTCCACACATCCCAACGATTTGGTTCAGCAAGCTGCAGCATACGAGGCAACGGACATATTCAAGTATAGAAGACCAAAACTGTATTAGCATCCCATAGCGATGCATAATCTCCATGCCCATTCAGGGCGAGCAAACTGCTCATAAATTTTACCCTCACTGTAACCACAACAGATAGCGGGGAATATGAAAAGCAACTTGCTTCATTCCTAAAGTCATAAATGTCAATTGTCAATAAAAAAAAATTTAAAGGCTTTAATAATTAAATTTTTATTGAATTTATTAATAAAATTAAAGTTTATTAAATTAATAATTAATTTGATAAAATTGTTAAATTAAATTAATTAATAATTAAATTTATTTAATAATTATATGATTATTTTATATTAAAGTTTATTAAATTAATTGAAAATATAATTTTAATAATTATATGATTATTCATATTATTTTATATGTCTGCTTGTAAGTTTCAAGCAATTGTTTCTTCAAGTATTCTAGCGTTATACTGTATACACAATTATATATTTAATGAAATAAATTTTTTTGCAAGTAATTCTTAGAAATAATAATGTACTTTATATTTTACTACGGAATTAATATTTATATTTGAAAAATTTTAGAAATTTTTTCAAAAAATTCTGAAAATATTACATACTCCATTAAATATTTTATATAATAATATAATAAAAGAATCCATAATTCCTAAAACGAATGCTCACCTACCTCACCTGTTGAAATATATTCAGAAATTTAAAAATAAAAAGGTTCCTGGATCCGACGGTATCTCCAACAAAGTTATAAAACTTCTACCTCGCAAAGCTATTCTTCATTTGGCAAACATAATCAACTCCATACTTCACTACAAGTATTTCCCTTTCTACTGGAAATTGGCGTACATTGTTCCAATTCATAAACCTGGAAAGGATCCCACTCTGCCACAGAATTACAGACCAATCAGTCTCATCTCTAATCTCGGAAAAATAGCTGAGAAGGTAATTCTTACTAGGCTTCAAGATTCTGTACTCCGGTTAAACATCCTGCCTGAGGAGCAGTTTGGTTTCAGACAGTTGCATAGTACCACACAACAAATACACAGATTGGTGGAACATATCATTACAGGTTTTAACTGGCGCCAATGCACTGGGGCTGTTTTCCTAGACTTAGCCAGTGCATTTGACAAGGTTTGGCATTATGGTTTACTATACAAGCTTATATCATCCGGTGGCCCAATCGGAATCATTCAATTCATCAAGACGTACCTCTGCGATAGGCGCATGCAAGTGAGACTAAGTGGAGTAGTGTCCTCACAGAAACACATCTTGGCTGGAATTCCACAAGGGTCCTTACTAGCACCGATCCTATTCTCCTTATACCTGCATGATATACCACACAACCCATTATCTTCAATTAAAGCTCTTTACGCTGATGACACAGCGATATTGGCCAGATCATTAAAGCCTCACTTAGCCATCAAGAAACTGCAAGAAAACCTACTGCAAATAGAGCAATATTTTGCCAAATGGCGACTCCAGGTAAATCCTCAGAAGAGCGTAGCCGTCTTATTCTCTAGAAGATCAGCGCTTCTCAAAGAAGATATTCTCCTCTTTAACACAAAAATTCAGTGGAAAATAGAGATCAAATATCTCGGTGTAGTAATGGACATTAAACTGACTTTCAACTCCCATATCAAGATTCTCTGTGCAAACACATCCAAAACCATAGCCCAGCTCTATCCGCTAATAAACAGAAACAGTAAACTGAGCACCAGAATCAAACTTCTCATATACAAACTGATGGTTCGTCCAATACTCACTTATGCCTCACCGGCCTGGAGCAATACTTCAAACTCAAATATCATTAAATTACAACGCATTCAGAACAAGTGTCTTAGAATGATCCTGGGCGCTCCATGGTTCATCCGAACTGTCCAACTGCACCGCGACACGGAGGTCCCCTATATCTACACCTTCATGCAGACTATAGCAACCAAATTCTTTTCAAAGGCAACTGTGCATCCTAACAGACTGATCCAACTGGCCGCTGACTATGATGCAATGGACTATTCTAAGCACAAAAGACATAAAGCCATCCTCAACGCCCTCACTGAGGATTAATCTCCTAGCCCACTCAGGCCGAGCAATATAGCTCATAAACTCTTTCTACTCACAGTCTCTGTTAAGCCAGAAATACGAAAAGCTTTTGCTTCACCCGTTAAGCCAGTAATTACTAGTTATTACTAAAATGAATGCTAATCACCGTGCAACACTAAAAGAACGGATTGTACTTATTTTCTTGCGAAATTCAAAATTTTCTTTAAAATGTGTGTTCGGATTAATTTGTTCGCCAGTGTGTGTACCTCGTATATTAATAACGTGAGTAGGATAAGGGATTGGATGACCTATGGATCGAATGTGTGTGTTAACAGCTTCTTCAATCTATGTGGAATATCATGAAATCCTGCTGTAGAGAGAAGAGGATTGACTTCGTCCAGTACAGTGTCAAAGATGACAGTTGAATCATCTACCACCTAGGGGGGACTTTCGGAAAGTTCCATCCCACATGTAACTACAATGCGAACCGATTCTGCGGCCTTGAGCGTATTAATTCCACTAGCTAATTAAAGGCGATTAATGGGCAGGTAATTTTTTTCTTACTACTTCCGAAATATATTAAAGATAAAATTAAAAAGACTCATAAAATATAAGATTGTATTTTTTTTAAAATTGTGTTGTATTATATTAATATACCGAAAAAAACATATGAAAGTAATTTAAAAAAAGGGGGAGTCAAAGTCAGACAGATGACAATGTCCGCTATGACTCTGGGAAGAAGAGAGAGTTACTCAACTTCTTCCCCCCCCCCCTCAGACCTCTTTTCGTTCAGCTGTATCCCATTTCCTTTGAATCGCTTTCACTAAGACTGTTAGATGGCGCTGTTGATGTTTTCTGCCGATAAACTGGTGAACCGAATAAAGAATTCTGCTCGCATTTCACTTGTGTGTGGTTCACCCAATAAGCGAGTGTCCGCATGGTTTTTCTTTCAACCCCCCATTTTTAAAACAGTTTCACGCTAAAAAATTCGAGGCATCTTTAGAACTCTGACCCTTTGACTTTATCGCCACGGCAGTTTGTTTTGCAAAATAAAGCCTTTTAAATTCCCTCGTACTTTTCCTTCAAACCGCTGACTTTGCATCTTTTGCTTCAACTCCTTTAAGAAACATTACGTCTTATCTAGCGTCTGACTCAGAACGTAGCACTCATCACGTGACCCAGTCCTTGTTAAGCCATCTTTCACTACCGAGTGGCAAAGGGGAAGGTGGGGGGGGGGGGTGTTGTTCATTTGCTGATAAGAACCCGCATATTTTCGATAAGAGAGTTAAAGCACCAAGTGGTGAGAAGCCACTACTTTATCAGTGTTCAATCACACATTTCTGCTGTTCCGTAGGACGGGGACAGACTACTGTTATTGTAATATCCACCGAACTTCCCTTGTATGTTTGAACTGGCAACGCTCTTGAAGGTTCATTATTATTTTCTTAGAATAATTTACATCACATAATATAATATAATATAAAAATATTTTTTTTCTTTCTTAGAATAATTTACAATAAAACAAATCTAATAAAATTCCAGAAAGCCTCATATATTATTTTATCATGCTTATTGCCAACAACTCATTCAAAAAAATCAAAAGATTTTCTTATAAAAATCTATTGTATCATTATTATATAAGATATTTAATGGAGTATATAATATTTTCAGAATTTTTTGAAAAAATTTCTAAAATTTTTCAAATATAAATATTAATTCCGTAGTAAAATATAAAGTACATTATTATTTCTAAGAATTACTTGCAAAAAAATTTATTTCATTAAATATGTAATTGTGCAGTATAATGCTAGAATACTCAAAGAAACAATTGCAAAGAAGAGAAAAAAAAATTACAACTTGATTATTTAGAAACTACATCAAAGTTAAATTCTATTTAACATAATATTAAATAGAATTTGTTAAATTATATTATATCATATAATTATATGTTAAATAGAATTTAACTTTGATGTAGTTTCTAAATAATTAAGTTGTTATTTTTTTTCTCTCACTAGAGGTCATGCCAGTAGAATAACCCGTGATCAAATCATTGTTTCTTTAGCTTGCTGTGTGTAATGTAACTCAGCTTGCCCTGTATATTTGTATATACTCCAGATGATGAATTTAATATGAAGATCGAAATGTCGGGAAAGTAAAAGTTATTTATAACACGGTTGGAAAATAAGTACAAAAATTAAACTCCAACTTACCTAATAGTTTATATGTGCTCCTCTGTTCCTATTAAGTTCATTAATTCGCTTAGCTATGGACTCTATCAATGTAGAACTCTATCAATATAGTTTCTTATTTCTGCATCTCAAAACCATACTTTTATAATTAGTTATATTAAATTATCCTTTGTATCGCCATTTAATTTTCCAAGTCTCATTTTCACTATGGCACAAAGTTTCTATTAGGTTAATGCCAGGAGTTACCTGGCCATTACAGCAATTGGATGTTGTGATTTTTGAAGAACTCTTTCACTTTTTTCAAGTGTGGCATTAGAGCGAGATTCTATTGAAAGATGAGTCCTTTGTCTTTTTGGATCTGTGGAACCACTTTTCTCCAATATTTTTATGTACTGGTCACACTTATCTTCATACCGTCAACAGGCATAAGTGATCGTGGACCGTCATGTTTAAAACAACCACAGAACATTTTTTTTTTTTGATGGGTGTTTAGGAGCTTCTTGAAGATGGGAAGGAGAAATTTTTCTCAACTGCTGATTTGCGACCATAGGGTACTCGCTCTCCTTAGACAAAGAGATGGCTCTCATCTAATCATATGATTTTCTTTCACTCCTCAACAGTCCAATCTTTGTGCACTTTTGTCTACTGGAGCCTCTTTTCTGCATAGCCTTCATCAACAGTTGTTCCTTTTTTGGTCTGTGGACAGTCCTCCCTGCCTCCAACAATCTGCCATGTCAGAAACATTAATCCCATTAGCTGCCAAGGTCTATTTAGTCTACAGAGACCATCTTGGATTCATTTTGCTTTTCCTAACTAGTAAACGATTTTGAATGTGTAGTTTCCTTTTCAGTCAGGAGAAAAGGTACCTCTCTTCCTAAACCTCTTTAAATCACATTAACAGTACCCGAGCCAACGCCACACTCGTTAGCAATTTATCTTTGAGTCATGGATGTGGGCTGAGAAGGGGGTGCATGTTTTTGAACGCTTTCTTGGAGATGTATCCATTTGATAGCTACACAAAATGAATAAACCACTACGAATCTCAATCTGTTTACACTACTGAAAACGCAAAGCACTATTAATGAACATCGTAGAGACAGTTAAAACACGCAACACTCAACCAAAATAGTGAACTAAAACCAAAACCGAAGATAGTAAACCTAAACGGAAACCAAAAACGTGACGAAAATTCGACTTGTACGGATTCATTTGTTCGCTACTGTATTTTGAACCATTTTACTGTTCTATAATGAAAGCGTCGCCATTTTGACCAACTCCCATTTTACTTGCCTTGTGTAGCAGTACAGGCTACTGCGATACGACTTATGCAGTTTCTTCAGGGAATGAATCTTAAATGTGAGCTTCAAATGGCATCCTTGGGTGGCCTCTGATCTAAAATGGGTTTTGTATGAATTGTTTTATAGCCATACAAGAAGCTTCTCTATGCTATCCGCAAGGGCGCACCAGTAGTGTCGGGCGCCTGTGTGCAAAACTTTAGTTGGCGCCCCTATACCCCTCTCCCCAATAAAAAATCACTTTATAAAAACGTTATTTTTAATATTTGATGCCAATAAAGTGAGTATTTCATTTTGAATTTTATCTCCTAAATAGGAGGGCATATTTTTAGTCAGGATCATTAGCAGCATGTCGCGTGTTTAAGACAAATCTATAAAATATAATTAAAATGTAATTTATTTTGATATAATTAATGAATAATATTTTTTATTTTAAGTATTTCCTCCTCGCCTGAAATCTTTGGCTCCTTTACTATCCTGGCGCCTGTGTGCGTCGCACACATTGTCGACGCGCCCCTGGCTATCCGGAAGACTTCTAGAGTTGCTCATTCTTGAAAAGCTAATCAGTAAAATCTCGGATAAACCTGCAGCTCAGGTTTCTTAAAGAGAGACCACTTTGACTATTCGTGAACCTACACCACAGAGTAACCTTTGACGAATGCATGATCCACGTTTTCTATAACTGCTTTTGAAACGGATTTCATTTTTCCAACTCATCTTACAAAAAAAAAAATAAAAAGACTTCAAAGAGCAGTTGATGATGATAAGTGACCGTCAGAAAATACACTCGATCTGTAACATTATCCTCATTTTATCATTTATTTAATAAGTGACAAGTACGCTATAAATAATTGAAATAGTTATTATTTTTGCCACATACTTTCTCATCATTTTAATATCCACTTCTAGAAAGTAATGCCGCCATTTTCGTCAACATCATCGGCTTCCACATAGCTAAGTCATACAATGCAGTTCATGCCCTTTCAGTATTACTTTAGCATTCAGTTGCACTGTGTACAATGAGTAAACGCAGCTGTACTCAATGCTGACTTAAATACATACACGATACATTTTATGTACACAAGATGCTGACCCAAGTGTAGGCAGACCCATCTTAAGTAGATGCCTACCCCATTAGAAGGCAGGACACATCTTGGTAGAAGATGCTGACTCATTTATAGGAAATTATATATCAATTTCACAAACAATAAATAGATCGTATAATGCAATAGCACCGTGTGTGGGATGTTAACAGAGTTTTGTTTGGGGGGGGGGGGAGGAAAGACTTGACATTTTTCTTGTAAAGCTAGCTTATAGTTGTGATGGAAGACTGTTCCAGGAACAGAAGCGGATGAAATAAAAGCGAAAGAGGACAAGCAATTTGATTCGTTTGCAGTTGGATTGTAATGGAAACGTCGCGCACATACTCTTCAACAAGCCAAAGATAAGCAGAGGAATGGTGGATGCTCAGAATATACGTAGAAAAGATGATGACTTATAGGATGCATCCTGCATATAAGGGCTGTTATCATGTGAACACGCTGATTACTTATATATTTTTGTATACAATAGCATCAGGCTTTCATTTCCAAGACGTTTAGATAATTTGAGGGTATTCCCCCCCCTCCCCCTTTAACGGAAGCATGACAAGATTTAAAGATTCTTTCTTATGAACGCATATGCGTTGTGCGATTTGAGAATTGTTATTAGCAGGGGCGGATCGTGCATAGGCACTGAGGAACTGCAGCACCCCCAATTTTTCTCGATATATAAATATATTTATTAATATTTGCTTGTAATATTTAATTTTACCATCAACAATCCTATAGAATTCTTTTATTTTGTATAAAAAATAATAAAAATCCATCTTGTAGCACTTAGGAGGGCGAAGGACGCTAACAGCACTGTGTTTACCACAGTGTCATATTGCTACGCGCGCAAGCATATGCACGTCATAGTGTGATGCGAGCTATTAGCGTAATACGGCACTGTCCGTCGCGCAGTTCCACTGTTGTTTATATGTAGTTTGCGCCAGTAGTCGAGTGTTCGTAGTGCTTATCGTGTTTACTCCGTCTCTTTAAATATTTAGACATTACAATTAAAGAATTTAATTGCAATGTCCAAAAATTGTAAATCCGTTCCTTTAATTACAATTCCTTTAGGAATGGATTTTATTTTTAAGTAATTTTGAATTATACCAAATTGTATAATTTTATCGATAAGAAACAATATTTTTTCATGTTTCATTTTTTTAAAATTTTTACCATAATACTGTGTATACGTGTTTGGACACGTATACACAGTACTTACAGTGTGTGTGTATATTTCGAAAGTTGCAGCACCCCCCACGATTTCAAGCCACGAGCCGGCACTGGTTATTAGTAATAAAGTATTTGCAGGTCAAAAGTGACATACTACTTATTCTTGATGTGTTTATCAAAAAATTATGGATATATAAAGCTTAATATTATGATAACAAAATAAATGAATAGATAAGATGCAATAGGACTAGCGAAAGCAATTGTAAGTCGCGAATTATCGCCAGTTATTGGCTTACCGGGAATATTAAGAGGCAGTTTGGCCCATTTCGACATAGCTACACTGTCCACAGTAATGTTTACACGAAACCTTAAGGCACTGTTGTATTACGTAACTAATGGTCTAGATTGAAGTCACGTGTTTTTTTTTGTTTTTTTTTACCTGCTGCTATTTGTAGAAGCATGTGTGTGGTGGGGCGGGGAAGAACGATGATCGGTTCTCAACAACACCAGTTAATATGACATTTGTAGGTCAATGCTACTGCATCACATCTAAGCTGTACATAATGCGAAATTAATCACGTTAAAAAACGAACTCTTGATGAAAACGTTTGCGGAACTTTAAAAAAAAAATCAATAAAACGGAGAGAAAAAATCAACAAAGCGTAAAAAAAAAAGAGGAATTCAGCCACGCTTGGCTAACCTGTATTGGAATATTTTTGCTATCTACATTATATCGTGAGCTGAATTTTTTATGGATGACGTTTCAATGACGTCATTCTCACACGCATGCGCGTCAGAGTGTCTATTATATATGCATTGAGTGGATAATACAGCCATGTTTAAACGTTATTTTTTTGTTTTTTAAAAAAAGATTAAATGATCTATTACAATATCATCCCTTAATATTAGATTTCTTGAACATATAATAATTTCTGTGTGTGTGATCTTCATCTTAAACTATGAGGTTCTTCATCAGTCCCGCTGTATGAATCCGTCAGGTTTACGGTGACATGCCTACCCCCCGTTTGAAACACATGCCGATCATTTACATCGTAACGCATATGTAAATTGCATCGCACGATTAGCTGGTGCGCATCTATTATCCTATTGTAATACCCGAACCATCTGATCGTCGCAGATAACCTTGCCATCGAGTTATATTTAATTAAAGCTGAGTTATGGAGGCGAATGGGTGCTGTTGAAGTCAGCGAGGGCAACTATTTACTACCTCCAAAACGACCATCGATGGAGTCATTCGCTTGATATTGGCTCATCTTAAGTATCTTTGACCCTCTAACAGAACATACAAGCGGACATTGTAAGTCATAGACAAACTAATCAATCACTTTTGCCTGGTCACTTATCGACAGTGAAAGGGGAGATGGGATGCTCTACTAGTAGACACATTGATGACAAACATCGTAAACTACGAACTCCTGTTATGAGAATAAAAACAATAGTAGTGTTATCGGAAAGGTCTCTAAACACATGGCTCAGACATCTCATGAGAGATGATTGGGGTTAAGAAGAAAAACAGTTTTTATTTTGAGATACTCTGTATCCGTTAATTGCTTGGTTTATCGTATTTTGGATAGCACAATCGGAATTATAATAATCAAAACCTTTTTCACAGTGCGCAGGCTCGTTCGCAGACACATGCATCTATACGTGTATGAAATGATATTGAAATAAACAAGATAATCATCCAGGAGTCAATGTCCTTCCTTACTGGACTTTGCTATTGGAATCTGTAGGGCTTGTTTAGGCTTAACAGATGGCTTGCACTTACTCGGATTTCATACATCAGTCTATCGCCAATTACTTGATGAGTTTTTCGCTTTTGCGTGCAAGAGAAAAGGGGTGTGTGTGGGGGGGAACACTTGCACGGACTTCGTGATTATAAGTGACAGGGTTAGGGAGAGGTTGCACTAAACTAGAGCAAAGTGTTGTTGAAGAGAGTGTGTGGGGATGAGTAGAGAGGGTGCATAGCAACAATGATATAACCTAATGAGAGTACAAACGTTAAAAAGACAGCCATACGAGTCTTCATAACCTCAATGAGACCCCAGCGTGCATAGGAGGAACACGCGACCCTTCAAAACAACACGATTTATGAAGCTTTGATGGAATTTTACTCGCTATTTAGGAGACTCCCTTGAGTACGGAACCGAAAATGAATTCGGAGCTGAAAGATGTTGATTTAACAGGCCGTTTAATTCTTAAATCCAACGTAAAACAAAAGGTGGATACACCAAAGCTTAATAGTTACTATAGTAACAGGACTTGCTTATCGAAGTGCCATCTGGTGTTTATTCTCTTAATCCATCTGAATCATTTCCAAATGACTCGCTGGTTATATTAGGGCATTATTTGATTTTTTATTTACAAGACCGCTTTCTCCTAGTGCCATCTGACGGTAATTCTAGTCATTAATGATAATTTACTCAGGTGTTAAAAAGGCCGGAGAATAATTTAAAAAAGTGCGGGTGCTATCTCTGCGCTAGATTTAGCGATCTTTCTCTGTTCATCTTGGTCGATAGAAGTCTACGAGTTAATGATGTTAAAATATAAAACAAAATTCTCGAGTGTACATTTTCTTAAAAATCAGCAACAGTCGAGTGAAGAGAAGAAGGTAGAAAAAAAAAAAAGAGAGAGAGAGAGAGAGAAGGCGAGATAGCTTCCCATTTTTATCATAAATAGCCAGGCAACCGTCTTTGTTCATTCATATCCATGCCTCATTAAACAAACAATTATCTTTGTCACTTACGTAAAGCCGACATCCTCCAACACCACACACACACACACACTGCTAGAAGGACCGAGAGAGTCACGTGACACTCCATTATATACTGTAATTGTGAAGGAAGGGAACTTCCTACGTCTCCACTAAACGAACTGATCCATTGCTCAACCTTCTCTCCTTCACACACATGCAAAAAAAAAAAAAAAGTTCGACATAAAATGGATGTCAGCAACGCCAATAAACGGAAGCATAAAGGGGGTGGCATAGAAGAGGGGGGAGGCTTTTCACTCAGCTCGCATTCCTTCGTCTCATGTGTTGGAGAAAATAAAATACACCGTTAATCACCAGGCGGCCATCTTGGCTCGCTTGTCAGGCTATAGCTTGTAATAAGCTATAGCCTACTAGCAACCGTTCTCTACCTTGTTATACTTTCTGTGTCGTTCATCGGTAATGACTCTTACGTTCGTTCTTTCGCTCGTGCTTAGTACCGAAGATATTTGACTAAGGAAAGTAAAACGTAACTTGATTCAGGCAAAAGATGATGCGGGACGGGGGGGGGGAAGTGAGGACGGATTACTTCTGCAGATTTCAGATCGCTATAGAAACAACCCTTCTTCGCTGAAATAATGAGAATGAGAAACAAGGTGGTGGAGTGAAGAAGAGTAAACAACTGCATGATTTGTTTACAATTCCCAGATTCTTGAATGTCAAAGATGAACAAGAAAATAATCTAGTAAGATCTCTATCTTTGGATAGTCTTACGTGTTTTATGTTTTTCTTTAATTTCCCTTTAAAAAAAATTAAGCTTATGATCAATTGATAATAATTTTTATATTTCATCTAATAGAGAATTTAGCGTAATAAAAAGTGACAAAAATTATAAAAGGATATTTTTGTGTGTTGTTATTATTATCTGTGGGTGCAGAGCTGAATAAGATTAATTTTATAAAAACTGATAAAATATTTTTATAGTACGAGGATGTTAAAAACTAATATGGTATTCTCATCATCCTCCCATTTTAAAAATGTTGGTACTGTCTTAGAACGCCATCTCGTGGTCATAAGATGAAATAAACAGTACAAACGCTTTCTTCACCTTCCATTCTAAGTTCTCTAATGATGCTGTGTTTTCAAGTGTAATGTTCCTTATGGTGTGACCCTCTCTCCCGTCCTTATATATATATATATATATGACTGTAAATTCGTGTCTTCACGGGGCTGATCTGCATGTTCTGAGAAACGAAAAACTCGAGTTTCCGGTTGAAAAAAGCCCCTTTCTCCGTATGAGACATCATAGACTGGAATCGAACTCAGCTCTTTACGACCAAGCTCTTCGTCTATGCCGATTGAGATATTGAAGCTCTTCTTGCATGAAGATAATCTCCTACAATTTATGGTGTGTGTCAATAGATTGTAAAAATTTTCAATTTGAATAGGATAAATAGGATTCTTTCAGGGCAAAGCAGGATTCAATTAACATTCAATGTTAATTGAATCCTGCTTGAATTGAATCCACGTTTATAAAAATCTCGTTGTGATACGTTAATATCACAATCACACTTCGTTACTTTAGACTAGGGCTGTCCAACCTTAGGTAATCCGAGGGCCGCATTAAAAAAAAAAAAAAAGATTTATCCGAGGGCCTCATCCAGAATAATAAATACAGTACATATATTAAATTACTTGGAGAGTCCTACCGTTAGTTAGTTTTTATTGAAAGAGTAGACAAGAAACAATAATTGTTTATTTTTGTTTATTTCATTTTAGTGAGAGCTCTTCAGTAGTTCGGCTTCGTTTACCAAAGTACCACTATCAATTTCGATGCTTGTAGTTGCCAATCGCAGTAAATTTGCAAGAGAAATTATCTGTCAATGAGCATCTGTACTATGATTTAATGAATTTCAGAGTCGAAAAAGCGCTTTCGCAAAGATATGTGGTAGTAATTTTAAAACTTCTTCTCCTTTTTTACTTCTGTTAGTATTAAAAAAAAAGTGTAAGAACACTTCTTTGACACATCTAATATTTAAAAAACACGTGGGTATATAGTGATGTAAAAACACCAAATAAAATTACCAACATCGAGATTATCGATTACTGATAGAATTAAAATATCTAATACGCATTCGATTCAAATTGTTATTTTATTTTTTCGCTCGTGAAAATCAAAATATACAGGCGGGCCACACAAAATCGTGCCGCGGGCCGTGTTTTGGACAGCCCCGCTTTAAACCATTACTCAGTTAATAATATGTGCTCTTTAGGTATTGTTGAGAATCTCGTTGCCATAGCTACAGTTGTTCTAATGCTTACATTTCACGAACAGACCGATAAACTAAGTATTTGATTACACGTATTTTATACACAATGATAGCAATACTAGTAACATGTTGCGTAAGAGGTGGTTACTCTTTCTTAGTACATTTCAGATTGTTCACTTATTAGACTCAATAACCTGTCATCGCGGCCAAGTAACTGCGCTTTATAGAAACCTACATAAACACACTCTAATAGACTAGTTAAGTAGTTTATGTGCATTGTTTGATATGTATGTATACTTGTCAACTGCACGTATTCTGGAGACAGTTAATATGTCTTAAGAGATAAAAAAAAAGTTTTCTGAGAGGGGTGGGGGGAACTCTATAACCTTTATATAAAACCGGCTAACTCACATTCAGTTGAAAAGCTGTTAAAAACGTTTGCATTGTAAACGGGATTAGAGTCCAGGGACTATTTAACCGAGGGGTGGTGAAAAGAGAGAGACGCTGAGGCTTTATGTTGTTGATTTTCTTTATGATCTGCTTCCTATACAAGACTACGTGATTTTTCTCATTCATATTGGATTATTTATATTGTAAATGAACCGCATTCAGATAACTGTCATGAGTAATTCCAAAGATGGGGAAAAGATGCTTCGGACTGTAGGAACTAATCTTACTTCAATTTTACTCCGTTTTCACTTGATTAAAAAAAATTAAGATTCTAATCGTAGAATCAAGTATAAAACCAAGTACAAACTTCTGTCCAGTGCCTGGTATCTGCTCCGTGATTCTAATGCACGTTTCACTCATTCCTTCTTTCTTTTTCGTTTTTTTTTGTCAACTTTTATGCCATCATTATCTTGTAAGAGTGCAAATAATGGGTTTATATGATCACTTCAATAAAAGGTTAGTTCAACTTACCTTTTAGATATAAAACTAAGTTGCATCCAATGTGGAAAAAGTCGCACATGCCTGAAACGATCCTCCAGTCGACCAAATACTAGATTTGCTGTCACACAGCGGATAAATAATAAATGACCAATATATACAATAGGTTACTGCACGCAACTACATACTACGTAGAAGCCTCTTGCATCTATAGATAAATATACTATTAACTATCATTCAAAAAATAGGACTACACTTGGCAGTTTTACTATCTGTTTTTCCACTTTCATGCAGGTGGCCATCAAATAAGATCTCCGAATTCTTTCTACTCCTTCAACATTTTTTGTATACTCGCGCGCGCGCGCGTGTGTGTGTGGCCTACATTCAACTTGCATCAAGGGCGCTTTCACGAATATTGAACACCGAGAAGGTTTTTGCAACCTTTCTACAAAAGCGAGGGATCTATTTTTATCTTTTTCCCCCTTACCTGTAGCACAAATCTCCCTTCTTTTTTTTTTAATTCCGTCCCTGTCAGAAAGGTCAAGCTGTGGAGAAATCTAAAAGAAATACTTGAGTGACATTCCGAGGAACGAGTGGACGAATGCTGTTCATTTAAAAGTTGATTACTTGACAGCGTGCGCTAAAGAAGCACGAGCGGAACGAAGAGGCACGAAGCCGCTGTCATGAGCACGGAGTGCAGCGGCTCCATTAGCCCGAAAGATGTTCAGTCCTCTTGGGAGACTGGAGTATTGAGTAAACAGAGCGAGCGGAAATAAGAGAAAAACATTTCCCTTCATGACCAGGGTAACCACCGAGGAGGCAAAAGGGATGCAGACGGGGGGGGGGGGGGGAAGGCAGCTAAAGATCTACAGTTATTAGTTGGAGATGCCAAGAGAAGTACGGAAAACTCTGTTAAAAGATGTACGTAGATGGATTACTTGCTCCTGGTTCTGTCTTTTGTCATGACGCTAGCTGCACTTTATATCTCTTTCTATTATATAGCGTTATCTGTTCTCTCTTCCATCTGTCTATTTATTGGGGAGATACTATTAATCTTTACGTTATGTTCAAATACGCTTTAAAGTGAAGATTGTTTTCCTGCACATCACTAGTGTATTGCAGGGAAGCATCGACACTATCATCATGTTTTTCTATAACAATTTTTTACTCTTTTATTCGAATACTTCTAAGATTGCAGTTATAGATTTCATAAAGTGCTAAAGGCTTCAGCATACATTGAATAAAAGCTCTCTATTTATTCATAAGTCTAAATATAGATTATTCACAAAGTGATGACTTTTGATAAGCGTAATCCATCCGTAAGGCTTAATTGGAAATAATAGCTCTTGGGGATTAAATATAATCTCCCGGATGATGGAAAAATTCCGGAATTCGTCCATAAAACAATATCTCACTTCGATAAATTAATCTTGGTTGCTGAGAAGCGCACTCCTCCATCAATTGCGATAATTTTTCGGAGGATAAGACCGACATTCTCTGTTGCCATGGATACCCGGTAGATTACTCCTGTCCAAGCTGTCACTTGCTCGTCCATAAATAGAGATTTAATAGAGATATAAAATTATGTCAACATTTAAACCGCATCCTCCAAATCTGGTGTCTGAGATAAGGCGGAACGTCCGTAGTAGGATGGGAAGGTTTTCCTCCTATCCAAAAACGACAAAAACCATCCTCATCGACAGAACGACACTAATCGAAGATGACAAGAAGTGTGAAAAATTAGGGTGCTGGATAGGATGAGGTTGTCGTCAAGGGATAAATCTCTCTCTCTCTCTCTCTCTCTCTCTCTCTCCTTCATACTTCACACACACACACACATACAAAAGGCATCCAGTGAACCAATAATGGGAGAAAAGAGCGGTGGCCATAACTTCCAACTGCTGTATGTTGATGATGATTTCGGTGGTACTTTGCAGGAACGTCATCGCATTAAACTAACTGCCTGACATCAACCGACAAGCATTCTCTCTCTCTCTCTCTCTGTCTTTTTTTAACTACTTTTGTGAAGAAGAAAATAATCGATTTTATAAATATGAAACATTTCATTATCATAAATCTTCCTTAAGTGATCAATGGATCGCGATATTGAAATGCATCCCGTAAACAACGAATAAACATTAGCGCTTCATTTAACCTTTTAACTGTCAAAAAGATAATTTTTTTTTTCATTTGCAACAGAAAGCAATCTACGGTTCAGGTAAATGATGAATTAGAAATTGCACATTCAGACCACATCGAGTCGAAAAAAAAAAATTTTTTTTTCGAGTTTTGTCAAACTTAAGAATTCTTACATCATTAGAGACTATTATTTTTCTCCATTTTATTAATGATTAACACTAAGATTGAGGTAAATATTTCAGGTCAGCGAGTAACAACTTACAAACCCGTCAGTCGGTTATTTACCATTTAGGCTGCTCGCACACAATATTGAGAATCGTAATTCCCAAAGACACAAGTTTTCGTAGCCTTAATTTGAAGTACTTGCTGTTCAATGGATTAGAAGGGAAAGAGAAAAGAAGTGGCTGATCAATTCGACCAAAATCTAATATTCTTACTAAATCAAATAATACGTTATTAGCAAGATTAGTTACGCTCATCAAGTGCTTAATGACAAAAATCATGGATGGTGAATTAAGGAGTAGGGGATGCTCAGTTCAGTGCTTGCACTTTATCATAAGACCCTCTGAAGTAGCAACAAACCCTTTAGGCTGAGATGCGAGTATTACACTTAAAGCTATTAATAAGGAGAAAGTTGTGCTAGCAAACAATTATCTGAATGATAGAAAGTGGGAATAAATGATAAGCGGTTCAATACTTTCTTTTAAAAATGCAACGGCATTCTGAAATGGAACTTAAGCCATCGAAAAGAAAACTTCAATAAGCTCTCAATGATGTTGCCATGACACGAGATACGACTCTATCGACATGACAGGGACTTATCCCAAGAAAGAGTCCTTTCCACAATATCTTTGGTCATTGCTCACCAGTGTTTTCATGGCAAAATCCTTTTGTGCAAAATGAATTAAAGAGTCCAATAGAGGTTTTTCAGACACCGATGCGTATCGAAGTAAAAAGAGGAAGAGTGGACAGCATTCAACAAAACCCTTTTGTTTACTTCTCCGAAATGAGCTGGTCGGAACTGTAACTATCACATTCAACTTTTATAGAAGCTTCTAAGAAAGAATTCTTGTTCTCTTTCTCTACAAGCCGTCATAAGAACTTTACGCAAAATGACAACGTATTTGGTGATGAATTACACTATGATACGATGCGATGGACCGTCTAGGTAAAAATGAAAAATTGTCCATTCAAAGCATGTTTTAGTAATGAGACATTTCCTTTCAGTAGGATGATGGACGGGTATGAAACTGAAGAATGAAAGGCGAAACTCCTTGCTAGATGATTGAACACATTAAACCGAAAGTTGAATGTGTTTTGAGCTCTGACCTATGATACCCTATATCAACCCTTCCTCTTCAAAAATAAATTATCATATTGTGAATTTATCTTCCCCAACTGCAAGAAGAGGGACCGAATACTGTTTACTGACAGAATGGTAAACATCCACATGCACACGAGCAGAGGCGGCTCGTGCATAGGCATTGCAGCACATCCCCAATTTTTCTCGATATATAAATATATTAATTAATTTATTAATATTTGCTTGTAATATTTAATTTTACCATCAACAATCCCATACAATTCCCTTATTTTGTATAAAAAATAATAAAAATTCATCTTGTAGCACTTAGGAGGGCGAAGGACGCTAACAGCACTGTGTTTACCACAGTGTCATATTGATACGCGCGCAAGCATATGCACGCCATAGTGAGATGCGAGCTATTTAGCGTAATGCTGCACTGTCCATCGCGCAGTTCCACTGTTGTTTATATGCAGTTTGCGCCAGTAGTAGAGTGTTCGTAGTGCTTATCGTGTTTACTACGTCTCTTTAAATATTTAGACATTACAATTAAAGACATAACATTTGTTATAGTTTTTATTTTAGAACATTATTGGGGTTATGATAATGGATTTTATTTTTAAGTAATTTTGTATTATACCAAACTATATAATTTTATCGATAATAAATAATACTTTTTCATGTTTAATTTTTTTTTTAATTTTTACCATAATTTTGATATTTTATCCAAACACGTATACACTGTACTTACAGTGTGTATGCATATTTCGAAAGTTGCAGCACCCACGATTTCAAGCCACGAGCCGCCACTCCCCACGAGTTACAATATTCGTAAGAGAAAGAAAGAAAAAAGAATGCAGTATTTGTTTGCTGGTCGGTTTGTCTCTTCTGTGTGTGTGTGTAGAAAAACCCGAGTTTGCGATTGGGGAACCCTCCCACTTCATATGACACTAGCTAATTCTACTTCGACTCAAAAATCTTAACGAGACTCGAACTCAGATATCTTCAGCCAAAGGGCTTTGTCTGAGAATCTTCCGATGAAGCCTGACCCCGTACCCCCAAATAGAATGCCAATTTAATTCCATTACAATAGCAACTGATTCCAAGATATTCCTTCTATCGACATAAGAGTTTCATCTTTGTATGTGTTTATTTTTTATTTATATTCTATATATTTATTTATTTTTGTAAATAACATTTAAAACAGCCCAGATCACTACGTTCCACCCCCCCCCTTGATGGCGTGTTAATTTAAGAAATAATTGAAAATTAAAATAAATCTGAATTTAGTAGTCCAAAATGCAGTGGTTTTTCCTCTGTAGTTCTCGTTCAAAGGAGAAAGGCAGATTTTCCAAGTAATCAGATCAAAGCTGATTATCTGGAAACATTGACTAACCACTGATAGGAAGAAACAGAACGGAGTGTAATAAATCCCACAGATGATGGTGAAAAGACAAGCACAGAACATGACGAGAGGATTTAATACTAAGCATATACAATGGGCACACAAATAGATCACCTGTTGCACGGATATGGTTTAATGATGACTGCAGTCGGTTGCTTGTTTATATAGTATTCCTCCCACCCCCAAGCAATTTGTCGGTCTGGGACTGTGCTGTATGTTGGTTACTTTCGGTCTCCGTTTTTTTTTTTTTTTTTTTTTTTTTTCGCTCTTACAAAAAATACCGATTTTAAACATATTTGGCAGTACTTGATATATTTTGTAGTATTTGTGCGCACTGTGTTTTAGGTCCAGTCTATTCCATTGCCGCTCTACACAGACTTAAATCTCCTGATTAAAAGCCAGTAATAACAATAATAAATTAGCGCTATTCAGAGTTGGTTAGGTTAGTTAGTTATATCAAAGGAAGATTCAGAGGACGTATCATGGATGGATTCGTCTTTCTCATCTCACAAAGAAAACTTGTAATTCAAGACTAGGTAGACTATTCAGTCATTGTTCTGAAACCACCCTTAGGATATATATATATATGCGCCGAATGGAACTCGCACACACACACACGCATGGGGGAGGGGGGAGATGATAACAAAAAAGAAAAAAAAAAGTGGAACCAAATTCTTTTTTGTAGATATAGTCAAGCGATGTAAATAGATACGAAACGAGTACCGCTAGAACTGCCGTATTCAGCGAAGAGGTAACTGATTGACACATTTCAAGGGTTGTGTCTTTTAATTTTTCCCTGTCTGCGGGCCAAACTTGCGTGTCCCAAATTCGAACTTTTGGAGCAAAGTTTCGACGAGGTTGGGCACGTTCATTGCGATATCGTTTTAGCCCGCAGCCACATCATTACCTTCTGTCACCTGAGTGGCGACTCGACCCCGAAAAGCCTAAATAGGGTAACGTAGATAAGGAAAGGTACCTACTTTTTTTCTCCAAGGCATCATCAAGAAGGGCCACTTGCTGTGTCTGCCTTTTGACTTGCCGCTCGTTCATTGCACCACTCGGCACTTGGAAATGGAGTGTCACGACAAGATAGCGCATCTTTACGGCAATGCAAGAACTTTCTCTGGACATCCATGGAAAAAAAAAGGGGGGGGGGCAGCGTGCATACTTTTTGGCAAAGTTGTTTTTGAAAGTTTAAGCGTTGTTTTGTTGAGATGTTGCTTGGAGAGATGTTTACGTCATTGCGCAATTGACATCAATATACTTAGCATATTCAGAAAGAAAGATCGGACGAAGAGGAAGTGAATGCGCAGAATCACTAGCTAAACATTTGTTGACAATTTTCAATGGATTAATGTAAAAAATGAAGCGTTATTGTTCAAGATAGGCTTAATTTCATACAAAAGGTTCGACATACAAATCCTATCCTGAACCTTTTACCAATCATATTGTTACAAGTCTGTTTAGACTTTACGCATGTGCATTTCTATGCATGCTTTTTACAACTCCATTTTTTGTAAAGATTAATTTGAAAAAAAAAATTATTTTAGTGAATTTACATAAGAAAATTTATAAAATAAAAAATAAACTTTGAACTTAAATGAAATATTAAATATTTCTAAATAAACAAAAATAATATAAGAGTTTAATATAACACCTTTTTTCTATTAATATCATATTCATTATATAGAAACGTCTAGAGGGATGTTCTGAACACGATATGACCAGGTAGTCATTGTGTTGTAAACAGGGGACTTTGATAGTTGATATAAATTAAATAAAATGTGATTTAAGAATAAAATGTGATTTAAGGAATTTTGACTAGTTAATTTACTAGTAGTAAGTAGTTTTACTACTATAAACAAATGGTTTATTTTACAAAGAAGTCTTTTTTATACACGAAAGAATCAACTACATAGGTAAGTCAACAAATTTCAAAACAAGGGCCATACGCTAGGCCTACTGCCATTGTTTCATTGCTTCATTCACTTCGTTAGAAACTGTCTACTTATTATTGTGGTAAGGGAAAGACATGTCCTGCTCTACAGAACAAGGCTTCGGTCTAGCCATGCACCGTACGAAGAACTTAATTTTAAACAGCTTCTGGTAATATTTAAATATGTAGGCAATTTGCTTCACACTAAATGGCCAGGAAAAGGTTGTAGTTCATGAAATAAAAGAAGTTGATACAGATGACTCTCAACTCTTAGAACTTCTTCAAGACAGCGCTAGCGAAATAGCAACAACTGCTGAGGATAATCCCCTTACTGACCACACCGATTATCAGGAGGTTCGCGCTCGCAAAACTGCAGCCTCTGAACCACCCAATGCGGATGGAATGGAAGAAGATGGTCCTGTCCCGGACTCTCCTACCTCCTCAAGGGAAAAGATACCCCCGATTATTCTGCGTGAAAAGAATAAATGGATGCGCTGAGGACTACGATTATCCAGATTATCCTACAGAGGAGGCGGCACTGCTATTTACATTAAAAATTACATCAATCATCGCTCTATAAATATTCCATCCACCATTAATCTTGAGATTACAGGCAGAGAAATTCCCACGTGCACAGTGGGAAAACTAAAGATTTTCGCAGCATATAATCCTCCGCAAAAAACATCACTGTTTTCAGATCTGAATGCTGTACTGGTCAACAGGGAGCCTGTCATCATGGCTGGCGACTTTAACTCTAAGCATCCTGACTGGAACAGCCGTTCCACAAATAAAAATGGTCACATCCTCGCTAACTACTCTGGATCCAACAATGTGGTTGTGGCAGGCCTCAAAATGCCTACCTATCACAACACACACAGTCGGGCTGATGTACTAGACGTAACTATCCTACAGAATGTAAGATTCCAGTACCTAGTGTAGTGACTCTAAATGATCTTTCATCTGACCACAATCCCATTCTATTAAAGCTGGGAAACCAGGATAACCTGGCTCCTCCCCCCCCCACACTCATATATACCTTGGGATAAGCTATCCAAAGTATTCCCAAAATATATCGGTCCTGTACCATTGATTACATCCACAGAGGAAATTGAAACAGCTATGAAGGATCTAACTAAGCAAATCAACACTGCCGTTGCAGCAGTAACTATTTCCAGAACTACCCTCATATCTAATCACTTGCCAGAAGACATTATGAGCTTGATCAGAGAAAAGAACAGAGCAAGAAAAAGATATCCCAACAAGCGAGCACCTCAAGATAAAAGAATCTTGAACAGATTCAACTCTGCAATTGGAGATGCCCTCACAGCGCACAGAAATCAAATTTGGGAAGGAAAATTGAATTCTATCTCTCCTGACAACCACTCCAAATGGAATCTTATCAAAAACATCAAGAATAAAAACAAACCTCTTCCTCCTCTCCAAACAGATACTAGCCTTATCCAGATGCAGACAAAGCCGAGGAAATAGTAACATCTCTAGAAAAGCAATGCAAACCCTCATATGACCATCTCGACTTCAATCACATATACAAGGTCCATCGACATGTTAGATCTTCGCTTAAACTTTCTGTCACATGCCCTAGTCAAATTGCACCCACATCACCTGTAGAATTATACGACATAATCAAGAACTTTAAAAACAAAAAGGCTCTGGACCTGATGGAATCACAAACAGGGTGATAAAACTAGTACCCCACACAGCTATTGTGCATCTGACTAACATTATAAACTCTATCTTACACTACAAATATTTTCCTTCCCACTGGAAACTAGCAGATGAAATTCCAATCCGTAAACCTGGAAAAGACCCTCGATCACCTCAAAACTACAGACCAATTAGCCTCGTCTCTAACCTAGGCAAAATTGCCGAGAAAGTCATTCTCACTATTTTCCGAGAACTAGTGCACAAACTAAACATTCTTCCTGAGGAGCAATTTGGATTCCGACAATCACAGTACCACACAACAAGTATACATATTAGTAGAATATGTTACCACGGGATTTAACTGGCGTCAGTGCACTGGGGCTGTTTTTCTTGACATAGCCAATGCATTCGACAAAGTTTGGCACTACGGTTTGCTATATAAAATGATAACATCTGGAATGCCATTGGAAGTGGTTCACCTGATCAGATCATACCTCTATGATAGGCGCATGCAAGTTAATTTAAATGGCACACTCTCCATACAAAAACGCATCTTGCTGGTGTCCCACAAGGATCACTACTGGTACCAACTCTTTTCTCCATTTATATGTGATATCCCGCACAACCCACTGTCATCTATCAAAGCTTTATATGCAGATAATACAGCGATATTAGCCAGATCTTTAAAACCGCACCTTGCAATCAAAAGACTGCAGGAAAATCTACTGATAATTGAACAATATTACACCAAATGGCGACTCAAAATAAATCCTCAGAAACGCGTAGCCGTACTGTTCGCCAGAAGATCAATGCTTCCTACTGGAGACGTTCTCCTGTTTAACACAGAAATCCCTTGGCAGTCTGAGATCAAATATTTTGGCATATTGCTGGACAGAAAATTGACTTTCAGCTCCCAAGTCTCAATGTCTAAAGACATCAAAAATCATTGCACAGCTCTATCCGCTAATAAACAGAAACAGCAAATTGGGCACCAGAATCAAACTACTTACATATAAATTGATGATAATTCGTCCTATACTCATCTACGCTTCTCCGGCTTGGAGTCATACCGCTAATACTAATATCCTCAATCTACAACGCGTGCAGAATAAATGTCTCAGAATAATCCCGAACGCACCATGGTTCATACGCACTGTGCAACTTCACCGGGACACAGAAGTCCCCTATATTTATACCTTCACGCAGACTATAGCAACTAAGTTCTTTTCAATTGCATCTGTACATCCTAATAATCTAATTCAACTAGCTGCAAATTACGACGAAACAGATTACACCAAGTACAAAAGACCAAGAGCTATTTTAAACTGCAACCTCAATGATTAATCCTCAGGGTGAGCAACAGGCTCATTAATATTTTCCCTCATCAGACAGCGGGGAATATGAAAAGCATCTGCTTCACCCTTTAAGCCAATAAAGTTGAAGTTCTGAGCACTTTGATCAGTACTTGTTAATCCAGTTGATCCAATTGAATCATTTGTCAAATAATCAGCTCGATCGTCTTTGCACATTATCAAAGCATGATGATGATGCTTTTTTAGGTAAGATGTAGTGAAGGAATTAATCTTTTATCTTATGTGATCCACGCAGTTATATACACAGAAATTCACATTTTATGCTAATTTGCATATACAGACGTGGGTAGTTTTACGAGCAATCTCAAAAGAATTTCTTGTTTAATAAGACTGTAATAGCACCATCACACGTGTATCCCCCGAAAAAAAAAAAAAAATTGTACAAATATTTCGTTATGCATATCGGAAGACATTATCGCGCATGCGTTAAATTGGAATCTCTCTATACGTGCATTCACATGTTAGTCAAATGAAAAAAATTAAAAACAATTGAGATGAAAATGATAATTAAAATAAGGTAATTACAGTACGAACTTTTTTAATACAGTTGAGGGTAACAAATTACCAAAATTTAGAATAGCAAGGCAGTCGTTAACGATTAAGGTTTGGTCGATGAAGTAAGGCTTAAGCACTTTAGTTGTATTAACGTTCACGTTTGTACATAGATCTGTGTAACAGTTCGGTGTTTTTCCATTGGATCCTGTGGCTTGCGTTTTCAATTTCATGATTTAATAAGTCGAATGTAATCTTGATGTTAACAACAATTAAATAATAATTGTAATAATCAAAAGTATTACATTCATAATTACGAAATTCAAGTATTACGTATAGAGAATCTGAAAGAGCTGAACACACGAACAAAACTATATGCCACAATAACCATTCCCCCCGCCTTTTTTTTTTTTTTTTTTAACAGCTTTCTCTCCAAATTCCCCTAGAAAGATCCATTCGAGTGTGTACAGTTTGCACTGTACGAAATTATAGCATTAAAATATTTGCTGTTGCTCTGTTTGTTACTAGCAGATTTTCAAGTTCGCTTGTAATCAGAAAAGTTATTCTAAAATGAGTAATGTAGAGTCAGTAAAAGAGAAAAGTCCTATGAAAACCCCTGGAAGAGAACACCAACTCAAGGCAATATGACCTCTAGAGAGTTCCCACTCAGGTAAGGACACTTCACTTCCCTCTGAGTTTGAGACCAGCACTGTTAGTATTGGCCAATACATTCAGATGAACAAGAGAGTGTAATCAACGTATCGCTGACATTACTACTTGGGTAGCGATGTACCTGAGCAAACTGAATGTACGTCTTCTTCAGAACATCGCTTGCAATACAATTATGATCACCTGTGGGGTAAAAACCTGTAGGTTGCAATGCACAACTTAAATGTAATAAAGAAAGCATATCCTAGACCATATCGCAGACACTTCGACAACATCATCGCACTGAGTTAAACCAAAATGCGAAACGTGTGAAAGAAATCTGAGTCCTGATTAATATTGTTCCAGAATATCATATAATTAAATGATAAACCCAAAGGACTTGCAAAGTGAAGGTTAATAGTATAAGCGTGTTTGGGATGCGGTATCAAACACGTGTACAGTTCTTCCATAATGCACTTATCAGATTGAAACGAGGGTTTGGTGGGCGTCGTGGGAGGAAGCTCCACACTTTACGCATCGGTACTTAAGCGGGTCTCCGAAGCGTTGGCGAGGAAGACGAATCAACGCAAAGCATCCTCCTTCCCATACGATTCCGAACTTAGATCCTTCCAGTAGAATCCAGATACAGCAGCTCCTGAATTGGCGCAAGTGCCGTGATACACGCGGCTGTTTTTCTTCCCCCCCACTTTTTTTTTTGTGAATGACAGTCAACATATCTTCGCTAAGTAATAACAGAGTTATGTAGGGGGGGGGAAGGCATTTATTTATAGCGCCCTCTATTGAATTGCGCTGTTTATAGATGTGGAACGTGCATTAGCAAACAAGGAAAAACCCGTAGGTGGTTGACCTGCGGGGTAAAAGCAAGTGGAAAATATTCGCCGAACCCTTGAAGCAATATTCACCTTATTAAGGGAACAGGAGCTGGAACAAGACCAAGTCGTTACGTTCGCGCGTGTGTTTTAGTAACAAGATTTACACGGCGAGCAGAGCTGGCTCCAAAAGTGATAATCGAGATGGAGTTCTCTTGCATCGGAGTTCACCAGGAGAACGGAGAATACACGGACTGTTGGGCCACTGCCAAGTAATTCTTCGTGTAGGGATGAATGGGAGAGAGACATTCGCAGTCCTGGGAATTCGGTCAACTCTTTGTACACATTAAGCGTATTGCTATGCACAAGAAAAAGGAAAAGATTAAAACGCACCACATAATAAAAGATGGAAAACTGATGCAGATATATTAAAAAATTCCAAACGAATCTGGTTTATGTTTTCTGACATTTGCAGTTCTTAAAGCTACATGAGTTTAAAATCTGGTTTTACATTTTATCTCCAATTTTACAGATGAGCTTCTTTTCGTAGTTTATCTTCAACGGGTACTTTTTCTTCATCTTTAGAATGTTTTCTCTTCATCCTCATCTTCAGAAATGCTCTTTCTTCATCCTCATCTTCAGAATGTTTTCTCTTCATCCTCATCTTAAGAAAATGCTTTTTCTTCATCCTGATCTTCAGATGCTTGTTACTTCATTTCAATTTTTCCAATAATGCATTTATCTTCGTCTTCATCTTCTGATGATTCTATTTATTTTCATCTTCAGTGGATACTTCTTTCTCTTCATCTTCAGTAGATGCTTTCTCTTTCTTTTCGTCTTCAAAAGATGCTTTTTCACTTCATTTCAATTTTTCTAATCATGTGTTTATCTTCATCTCCATCTTCCGAGAATGCTTTCTCTTCAAAGGATGCGTTCTGGATCACCATCTTCAGAGTATCTGTTTCACTTCATTTCCATTTTTCAAATGACGTATTTATCTTCCCAGGATGTTTCTTTTCATCGTCATCTTTAAACGATGTTTCCTCTTTATTTATATTTTCGGAACGATGCATTTATCTTCATCTAATATCTTTCGAGTGTGCACTTTCTTCATCCTCATTTTCAAAGGATGCTTTAACTTCATTCCACCTTCAAAGGATGCTTCTTTCTCCATTTCCATTTTCCAATGATGCATTAATCTTCATCTGTATCTTCCGAGGTTATGTTTTTCTCTTTCTCTTTAGAAGATAGCTTTTCTTTTCATATTCAGGGATGCTTGTTTCATATCATTCATCTCATCTTCACACAGAAAATGCCTTTTTTCATCTTAGAGATATGTTAGTATTTAAAGTGCTGATCGCATAAATAGAATAGTTAAAATATCAGTTCAAAGCTAAAAGAGACAAATATGCAACGAATGACCGTTCTGGGGATAATTATTTTCATTCAATAAACAGTTTAAAAATATGCAGCAGCAATTGGATTTCTTAAATTCTTTTTATGTTCTGTTTCATAAAATAAAAACTGTCATTAAATTACCGTAGTTTGAAATTACTTGTTCTTTTAATAGCAATACCTCGAAGGATTGAAGGTTATAAAGGTAGGGAGAATAAGTTTGTGAGGTGAGAGGTTAGAATGCTTGCAAATTGTAGTATCTTTGAAATACTTTTAAATGGGGGGTTCCTTCTACAAGACAAACTGATTGGTTGATCCGAAAAGCGGTATGAATTGAGTTCTGAGCCTCCTTAGCTCAGTCGGTATAGACGAAGCCGTTTGGTCGAAAAGACCTGGGTTCGACTCCCGTCCATGGAGTGAGGAACCGTTATCTGGTCTCTTTCGACGAAAGGTGAGTTAGCCGGCCTCATAAGGAGTTAGGGTTTTTTCACCCGGAAACTGGGGTTTTTTGTCCACCAGAACAGGCAAACCGGCCCGTGAACACACGCATCGACAGACGTAAAATACATACTTAATCCTTCATTAGGAGGGATTAAGTATGTTCCTCAACCAGTCCTAAGGGACTGTTGAGGAACAGGGATAACCCCCACACGAAATAAATAATTGAGTTCTGCTGTCGAATTTCAGAAGAGAAAGAGAAGAGAGAATTACTTGCAAGTTCGGTTCCTGTGAAAGTATGTTCAGAAGGAGCAGAAACTGAGCATTTGTTAGGAGAGAGAGAGAGAGAGAGAGCAGATTCTGATCGCTTTTTACTGGATTTGTGAAAGAATGCCCTAATTGGAACCCGTCACTCAGGACATACGTTGACCCATCGCACGCCTCCGGGGGAGTAATTAAATATCTACTCTGGTACACGGGATACTCCTTTGTTGAAGGGAGCATTTTAGGGACTTTTTTTCATGTTGGGGGGGGACGACTTGTACAGTATTAACAGCAGTTGCTCATTCGCTACTGTATACAGGCTTTTTTCTACCATTTGGTTGGAAAGATCCAGGTTCGAATCCACTTGATGACGCAAAGCACTTGTGTAATGGCTTTTCAAGTAAATGGAGGGTTCGGCGGTTTCATCGCAACACAGGAAAACCTTCTAGAAGAAGAAGAACAGACAAAATGTTTTAGTACGCATAAGATTAACCGCCTGATCCTACCAAAGACAGTTGTGAAAACCGAGGAAACTACAAAAATAGTTTAAAATATTAAAAATAGTGTGTGTGTGTGTGTGTGTGTGTGAGTGTGTGTGTGTTGAAGGGGGGGGGGATTTATCTACCAATCTTTCGCCCACCGCCTTCCAGTTGTACATATGAACAATCTTCTTTCACAGCCTGCAAACTCTATTGATAGTTTGCAGTCATCTCTAATGTAACAAGATCACAAGGCTATTCACAACCATGATTAGATTAAAAAAAAAAAAGATCTGGAAGAAATGTTCTTAGCGGCTTAAGATGTCTTCCTCATTTATTTGACTTCTTTGTCGTTCTACTTGTTTCTTACTTTTCTAACAAATGAGAAACACAACAGCTCTGTTTCGAACACTCTCTGACTCTAATCTATTAAGAATTCTCTGCAGTTACTGTAATCTTTGTTAGGACGTCTTTGTTTTTTCATCTGCCTTTTAGCCGATATTTTGTTCTTGTTTTGGCATTACGAAAAATCTTAATGTTTTTCGTAATTATTAGGACAATAATTAGGTTCTAGAATCCGTTAAGTGGCCGTAACAAGCTATTAGGCCTAATACGAAAAGGAAGATCGTAACTGTCATAATAGTTCTGTTAAAACAACTGGATTTGATTTTCGGACCCCCCCCCCTTATTAATCTTACCTGGTGTGACGTAATTGCGACTTATTCTTGAGACTTGCAAGCATAGTCAAAAACTGAATGTTTTCCTCGGATGCGGCTTTTAATTAAATGATGGGGTATCAGTTTATGCCTTTCTCTTCCCAAACACGATCTCTGTTTTGTTAAGAGTCATGCTGCAATGACGCCACCTACTGGACAAAAAAAATTATGTGAACCGATTTACTAATAGAACAGCTACTAAAGAGACATAGAAACCTAGGATTCGCTATTTGCGTTCCTTCTGGCCATTACCAAGACTGTAATATCACCTTTGTATGCTACAGCTACAGCTAATACATGTATCTAGATCATGTATATCTATATATATATTTTCTCTCTCTCTCTCTCTCTCTCTCTCTCTCTCTCTCTCTCTCTCTCTCTCTCTCTCTCTCTCTCTCTCTCTCTCTCTCCACTAATTACCGCTTCCGGTCTCTCAGTGAATAGCACTCGAAGTACTTCCGCCGTAGCGCGAGGTACCTCATGCGGCCAATAAAACGGAAGTAAGATCTGTTTACTGTTACATCAGATGGACCCCGTTGTAATTCCTTAATCTGCTAACACCGGACAATGTCGACTACGATTTTACCAGAAAAGCTGATTATGGGAAAGAGGATTAATGGTGCCATTGTAAGTCTCGAGGAGAATCCACCGACATGTACGTAGAAAGGCGGGGAAGGAATAAAAAGGAAGACAGGGATTGGGTTGGGGAGGAGGGGGGTTGTTGCGAGTCGCTGAGCAAACAAATAGCTTCTACTGTAGGCAGTTATTGTGAGGTTCACTAAGAGGTAGCTTTGATTTCTCCTTTTAGGGATGCGGGTTGGCGCGTGAGAATGGGAATGTTATTGGGAAAAGATGCAGTAAATGATGATTGAGACACGGTTCTTTAAAACGTAAATATTTCTTCTCCCCCTCCTCCCGTATTGTTTTTCTATTGAAATAGTTGAATGTATTGCTAATAATGCTCGTGCGTCAACAGAACATGCAGAGCCGCCATGTTTTCTATAAATGACAAGAAAATTGCTTCCAGGACGGTATCATCCTTTAGGATGATGATACCGTCGTCATCATCATCTTATCATCTTAGGATGATGATAATGGCTGTGATGATGGTAATGACCATCATCCTGGGATGATGGTGTGATGGCTGTTTGGTGATGATCACATCATCATACCACGAGGATGATGTGATGATCGCATCATCCTCGTGGTATGATGATGATGATGATGATGACTTGATGCGCTGTCCGTGATCACTATTCTTTGATTTCAATGCCATAATTGAAAAGGAAGAAATTGTAAAGACACCGTTGGCGATCAGAGCCTTCATCTAATATCTAGTGGCAATGCGGTAAACCTATCACGTCTTTGGTATAATCTAATTGCAGGATGCAAACCTTTAACGCAGAGAAATACACGACAGATAAATAATATGACGTATGTATAGCAGATGAACAGTGCCATAAAGAAATTCAAATAATAAAAGACATAAAGTAGTATTTGGAATGTAACCACGGTAGGAGTATTTTGTAGTATAAATCCTATTTATTAAATGAGAGTTTTAAAAATTAGAATAAGTACAATATAGAAAAACTTTAAAATAGTGAAACGAATGTCAAGGAAATGAAATAAAAGAAACTGAAATCCAGAATGACAAATATAAGTGACAATGATGACTTACAACTATATAAGGTGAAGGAATAAAAGAGAAATCTTTAAGCATCAGAACCCTAATTAAACTGAAAAATTGCTATAAAAACACCAAGAGATGAAAATTGATGGATAAGGAAAAAATAAGGAAACTCGACATTGCCACAGGATTAAAAAAATAAAAATAAAATAAAAAACTGCAGAAACATACGAAATATCAGCCTGCAATAAAACAGTTAGGAAGAAAGAGAAGCAAAAATTACGAATTATTAATAGTATAAAAATAAATAAATGAGAGTTAATGATGGCGTATGAAAAGACTGAATGCCAAAGGAAAATTTGACGTTCAAATGATATTATACGAATGAAGTGGAGATCTCTGACACAAGCAGGTGAGTTAGTCGGTTTCATACGGATGGGGGGGGGGGATTCATCTCCCTCAAAGCGGGCAACCCGACTAGAACTGAAGCAATTAAGTCATACTATAGTGGCCTCATAGTCTTAGTTGCTTCGACCAGAATTACAAACGACAACAACAATAATCCGATCCAATGCTGTGAATTGTTTCAAAACTGGAGAATAATAAAAGCTGAAATTCAAGATGGAATCGTAGAACAAATCGGAATTGGAAGGGAAAGTTTGTGAAATTGGTATGATGATTGGTAGGAAGCCACACCTTCACACTGGGTAGCTTCATTCGTACTGCTAATGTGTAAAAAATCGGGGATCTCACTATTACTACAAATTATAAAATACTATCAACATCCTGATAATTCTAGGATGATCCCCTGGGATAATTCTGTAACCAATAAGAAAGGTACTTGAAAAAACTGAAAATAGGAAATATAAAGAGAAAAAAAACCTTTACACTTCCTTTTCTGATTTTCACAAATGTATGTAGCAGAAAGAGAAAGAAAGAGAGAGAGCAGATATCATATGAATATTATTGAGACCAGCAATGTCTTTAAAAGATTCCGTGTTTAGTATTTAGAGCTGACTTCTCGAATTATCGAACCCTTGCTTCATCTACGGTTCCAACGTATCGTGGATTGACAATCTTACACGGGAAGGATTCAGATAAAAAGATTTACAACATCAAAACTTCTTGTCTGCATAGTTTGAATTTGTCAGATTAAAAAAAAAAAGAAAAAAGAAAGAAACCTGAGCATTCCTGTGGCATCTGACCACGAGAGTATTTTCGAAGATGCAAAGTAAACATTATGGACCTGCCAGTGACAGGTATGTCATCACGAGAAGAAAAGATAAAGTGTCACAGGAGAGAGGGAACAAATGCTTATAACAAAGAGGCTTACAGATGTTTAATGCTTAAAAAAATATATTCAAAGGGATTAATTATTTCTATTAATTAAGTGACATTAAATATGTCAAAGAGCGCGAATTTATTGCAATATACTGTTAGTATTTGAATAAGAATTTGGATCATGGATACTATCTAGAGCAGAGCTTCCCAAACTTATGGATGCCACGGTCCCCTTGGAAAAATTAAAATATTTCACGGCTTCTCATCGAAAAAAAAATCGTAATACAGGCATATATTATTATAATATTTATTGTATTTATATTCAATACTACTTATATTCAAGATTTTGCGTTTGTAATCTTTTTTCGTGTTTCTTATCAATACCTTTAAAATGAAACTTATATGAATCAGCATATATTTATTAATATTCATTAAGCGCCGAAATACGCAGGAAGCAAAATTTGGGAACCAACACCAGTGCGTGATTTTTTCCATTAAAATATAAAAAAATAACAAAAAACAAATAATAATTAATAGAAATTAAATACGTTTCTTTTAAGATTAAAAAAAGAATTACTTAGTCTTAAAACATTTTAAATTTGTTTTCATTATTTCACGGCCCCATCAATAAAACTTGCTTCCCCCCCCAAGGGGGGCTGCGGCCCACAGTTTGGGGAAGCGCTGATCTAGATAACCAATAAAAAATGATACAAGAAAGTGCAGCAAAAGATTGAAACCCAAACAATGAATGGAAATGCACAACAATAAAAACTGAACAATGAACAACAGTATATTCAACGATATAATATATACGAACACGTGAATTTGTTTATATTGCATAAAGTAGGAAGCATAAGCACTCAATATTCTTGCTCTATGGGAGGATTTTTTTTTTGGGGGGGGGGTTTGTTTTTTTAGTAATTAAAATATCTCAAGTCACCATAGGCTTAATGTCGTCAAAATTATGCAAATTATGATTATAGTTACAGAATTATCCATTATGTAACTTCATCTCATTCTAAATATCCTCTTAGTAAAGTAAGAATTAATCAGGGTATACTTTTTGTGGTAAAGATGAGGCCTAATTCGACATTATTAATCCACTTTATCTCACGTTTTCCCATTTGTATTAATAATTCAAATACGATTGAACTATCTTTAACTTGGACGAATTAAAAAAAAAAAAATCTGTTTAAGAGTGCCAAGTGACGTCACCTCACTTTTTTTTTTTTCTTTCTCTGTCTGTTGGATATTTATAGATGCTTCAGGCTTCGGCAAGGAACATTTAAAGGCACCCTGTCTGCCTCTTATGACACTACCACATGAGGGTAGGCAGCTAAAAGTACTTCAAATCCTCCGACATACGCCTTCACGATGTGGGTTATGTTGGTAATATTTGACTATGGACGGAAAAAAAGGGAGGGGGAGGGGTTATGATCACAGGGTGTGAGAGGAGTGTAGAGAAGAAAGACGCCGTGTATACGTACGAGTGCTAGCCACGGAATTTGACGATAATTTCGTAGGCACACTTGACTCTTTGTTCCAACCGTTGTCATTCGGATGGTTTTGGAGCACTAAACCGGAAATGACGAGGATCGTTTCCGTCACATGAGAAAGCAGTCAGCCCTCAATGGGATTCATTTTAACTGAAGGGTTAGTGTAAAAAGCACGAGGCCAGAAATAAAACTGTCTGTGACACTAAATAAAAATAAAAGAAAGGGATATTAATTTTTTTTTTTTTCTGCACGAATTCGCTAAAGCGTGTCAATTCGATTCTTATTTCAAAAGCATTCTTTGAAGGATTAACCCAGTCGAATTTCTTTTGCTGGATTTAGAAAAGGACGCTCTACAATGGATGCAGCTTTCTGTTTAAAACTACTTATAGAAAAGAAGAGAATTTAATTTGGAAACTCATCTTTTGTTTATAGATTACGAAAAAGCATTTGACAAAGTAAAAAGATATATACTGCTTGATATATTACAAAGAATAAATATACCTAATATTTTACTACATGCAATATTAAATATATATAAAGATAATGAAATAAAAATAAAAATAAATGAAAAGTTGTCTAAAAAACAATCTATAAACAAGGAGTAAGACAGGGATGCCCTCTGTCTCCAACACCTTTTCAATATTTACATTAATGAAATATTAATACAGTGGAACACCTTAAACAATCACGGTGAAGAAATTTCCCGGAACATCAAAGTAAATACGCTATTATTTGCAGATGATCAGGTAATAATATCAGATAAAGAAGACAATTCATAAACAGCAATAAATATATAATTTAAACATTATAGTAGAACAGTTTGGAATGAAATTTTCCACATCATTATAAAATGACAGATAAAATTAAAACAATGGCATTTTGTGGACAAACTCCAATTAGAAGCAAAATAGTTATTAATAATAGAACAGATAAATACTTTCAGTTATCTTGGATGTGAAATATCATATGAAGGAGAAAAAGACATAAAATTAAAAACTTCAAAATTTTTAGAGATTATAGGCCTGATAAATAGAACATTCAACCCAAATATAGTACAAAAAGAAACACGCTTGAAAATATGCAATACTTTAGCAGTGCCCACATTATTATATGGCACTGAAATTTAGACAATAAACAAAGAATAAAAACAAGTGAAATGAGATTGATGAGAAGAACTGCAAGATGCACATTATTAGATCAAAAGCGGAACGAAGACATTTTAAAAGAACTAAAAACAAAATCAATAGTAGAAAAACTAAATAATTATAAACAAAAATGGATTGAACATGTAAACCGAACGGCCAACACCAGATATCCTAAAGAAATACTAAAATATAAGCCAAATGGAAAGAGAAGGCAGGATAGACCTCAAAAAAGGATATTGGATGGATAATAAGACCGGAACAGACCAATATGGTCTATACCCGTAATTAGTGTTGTGATGATGATGAATTTATTTTGCCACCAGGGGGCACTACTATTATTACTGAATCTAAAAGTGCTCATTTGTTCCACTGAGTTTCATACTCATTCCCTACTTAGGATTAAGGCTAACTGGTCTTTATTATTATTATTACTATTATTACGGGCGACTCCAGGGAGTCTTTAGACTCATCGAGGGAGGTCCTAAACATGATGTCCACACAACTATTCGGCATTCTCACAGTATCTATTATACCTTGCCTTGAACTCACTCACCGTCATAGCATACACAACAGACTCTGGCAGCTTATTCCACTCATTCACCACTCTAAAAGTAAAAAACCCAGCTCTAACACCCTTACTCACCACACTCTTGCCCAGCTTCCATAGATGTCCCCTAGTTCTCCCACCACCAGTCCTGATCTCAAAAATATCGTCTGAATTAATCCTATAGAAACCCTTGAGCAATTTGAATGTCTCAATCATATCTCCCCTTTTCCGCCTATCAACCAATTTCTGCAACCCACAAATCTTCAACCTGTTCTCATAAGGTTCATTCCATAGATCTGCTATCATCTTGGTCACTCGCCTCTGGATCCTCTCCACCTCCTTCCCATCAAAAAGAAACCTAGGTGACCAAATTGGGCACAGTAGTCGAATCTTCACGTTTCAAATTTTTCTATTATCAGCATTGAATTGAGTGTAAAATTATAATTCTAGAAATACACATAAAAAAACAACAACCGAACATTTAAAATCGTTCTACAGAAATCCAAACATAGAAAAGGGCAATGTGTAGTTAGGCTTAATGAGATTCTGTAGGAAATATGGGTAGTATGGGAAGCTACCATTATTAATTGGTGGAATGAAAACACGTGGTTTGTAATGTGATATGACCACGTGACATGACGCAACACAACGATGAAACAAACATATCAGCCAGAAGACAATTATGAATTTTCTATGAAAATCAAAACGAAATTGACAAGCTGAACTGATTCTGTAGATTGCTGACAACACGTGATTATTTTACAGCTAAAACAACAATAAAAATGAAACTAAATTGAACTATTCTTTACCAGCTTATATTTCGTAAGATAAATGCAAACATTATTGCTTTTAATCATTCTTCAATTTAAATACATCTTACCTTCCTTTGTTTTTGATCGAGACGGCAAGAACTCTTATGATGTCGACACACCAAGTCCACGTGTTCTCGGCGAACTAGAAAATTCCGCCAGTTTCTTGTTGTCCGGTAAGCAGAGGCTCCGGAAGCTGGGGGTTACGAACTTTTTATCCCCTAAATCTAGGGTAGACAGCCAGGCATTCACAAATTCCGTCGAACAAAGAAGACGCTTGCTTGGAAGATAGGGTCTTAAACAGTAATTGCCTACGACGCCCTCTCCGGGGGGGGGGGTGATAAAAAAAGATTTTTTTTTTTTTTTTTTATCTTCGTCTATTCGTTCCGTCAGTTAGGTCCGAGCAAGGACGTTGCATGTGCTTATAAATCTGCTTGTAATTCCTAGAAAAGAAACGTGGGTTCGGGATTTAGGGGGGAGAACAATTTCTGAAGGCAAGTTTTGCAATGTCATTGTGTGATTAGCGCTTCCATGCAACGGGAAATCCTCACTCCCGTAAGCCAGTCAACTGTTTGCCTCAACAAAGTCCGGAGTCGAGTAATGGGGAGGCGTCAAAACGAACGGCCTCCCTGATGTGGCGTTTAGTAGGTGTGGCCTTTCGTGCGTCGACTAGATGCACATGTGCCGGGAGCGTCTTGGCGTTCCGCTACAGTTTACTTACCAGACAGATAGAGAGAAAGAGAAAGAGAGAGAGAGAGTTGGGAATGTCATTGTCCGATAGAGGTCGCTTATATTGCATTCTGGCATCGGTCCACTGTTTAAAAATAGGTACCTCAAAGGTAAGGAATGAGGTATTAGACAGAACACCCCGGGGTAGCCACACACACACACACACACACACACACACACACACACACACCTTTGGGGGGAAAAAAAAAGCCGCAAGTCATGAATACTCAGCATTTCTAACACCGCTTTTATTTATTTATTTATTTATTTTATAATCGGAATCGGATGCGGTCTCTTTGTAGAAGTTATTCGTATTTTATTCAAATACACCAACAGAGGGCGCAGCATGAAATTTCGAATACGTAGATAGATTTCATTTGAACGAGAAATGAGTAAGATGATAGAAAGATAGACAGTTTCCTATATGAGTAACATAGGTGAATAAGACTCAAGAAAGGCTCGAGCAGTATCATGCATAGCAATATCAGTAACTGGTATTGCTATGCAAAGTAATGGGTGTATGATGGGAACATAGTTTAGATAGATTCCCGTGTTTTGCTGTGAATAATAAAATACATATACTCATATATTATGAAGAACATATAATATTTGTAATAAAAACTATATATTTTGTTATAATAATTTAAAACGTTGTTTTTTTTTTATAGAAGTAGAATCATACGCCTGTTATTTTTTAAATAAAGAGCTTTACAAAATTCTCTATTCTTTGGTTAGCTTAATCAATGAACACGTATGCTGTCATTGTCAACTAAATTTCTGTTTTATTTATTTATATATATACTGTATATTTCTTATTTTTCTCTCTGCTGAATGTCAGCGCCATTTTTATGCTCAAAAGCAAATGATGAGAGATTTGAACTCAAAATATATATATTATAAATATATTATATATAATTGCTCAAAACAATTAGGGGATATTTTAGTTTCTGTCGGATAATAATAAATTTCTGTCGGATAATTATAACCATTGGGTACTTTATACATGAATAAATATTTCTTACTTATGGACACGGTGTAATTGATGAGATATTGTTTAAATAATTGATATTTATTACAAATGTAACAAATTATACATTTTAGCGTGAAATCATTTTAACAAGAATAACAACAAGAATATCCCCTAATTGTTTTGAGCAGCATACATTATTGTATCAACATATATTATATAGATAGGTATAGGTATTATTTGTGGGAAAATTCCCATGTTATTATTATATTCCCATATATTATATACATATTATTATATAAACATATAGTATACATAAATATATAATGCACAGCCTAACACTGCGTTAGTGTGTAACGGTCAGTGTCTTCCCCCAATGAGTCTTGTAGTTCCTTGGATCTACCCAGTTAAAGATTTGAGACTTGAATTAATGTGATGATGGTAGGAAAGGTTGGAAGAAGTTGTATGTAGAAAATATTTAATATTGATACGGGACATCCTACTTTCTTTCTGTTCCCATAACCAACAAGCATTCTATGGTAGTACCAATATAAGATTGGTGAAAAATAACTCATTGTTCCAGACAATTAATGAGAAAACTTAACTTTGTATATTAAGGAAGATATATGTAGGGATGATTTGTTTATAGCAAACAGTTATCACGTTGGGGCCAAAGATTTAAATGATGATAAGAAGGGCTTGTCGTGGAAAAATAAAAATAAATCGAGTTTCGCAATTCATCATGTTTGATGTTATTGCTTCTTACTGAAGATTGGCATTTAGCTTAGAACTGTATTTATAGACCCTTGGAAAAGGTCACAGACACAGAAGGAAGATGGTGAAAAAACAAAACCCTTCGGAATGCCGTCATTAGTTAAGAGAGTTTTAGGATAAATATCCGTCTACCATCTCACACACAGTGAAACTAGAAAAAAAAAGGGGGAAGGAACTAACCTAATTTCAAAAGACAAATGCTAGAGAATGTAAAACTAGACTTTACATAGGAATCTTGTGCCAGTCCAATCTAACGCCTTCAGTGTCTCTGAAATTGTTCGTGTCATTTGTCCAAAGTTGGGACAGACGAGCAAGCTCCCGTGTGGATTGATAGCAACACAATTTATATTGGCAATCAATGAGTTAGTGATAAAAACTTGTTTTGCTTTTAAGGAGTAGGCTGGATATGAAATTTCTACTCTAGGAACGAATACAGGAAAAAAAATGGATCTTGTATGGAATGAAAAATTTCATCGGAGAAGATTCTTTAAAAAAATTGTCATCCTGCTCAAAATTCAAAGGAAAAATGACGTTTGAGATTTGCCTACGTCAATAAAGTAACTACAATTTCTCTGCATTATTTTGATATAGTAAAATCATGTTAATTTATAAATGGTGTGAATACAAAATACAATATACAGTTTTTAATTAATGACTTTAGCAGTTTATCATTTTATTTATAATTTGTTTTCATTATTTCTTCTTTTTTTTTATAGAAGAGTTGATTTGATAGTGTACTATTTACGCAAAGCAATATAGCGGCCTATCGAGTCTAATTGTAAATAATGTCAAAAATATTTTTTCATTTAAATATTGTATAATGAAATACTGATAATAATCTAATATTTTTTAAATATAAAAATCCGATATTGAAACTAAGAATATTGGTACGAATTATTTTCTGACAGAGCTTATTCTTATTCCGGATAGTTAAGGTCATTTGATGGGAAACTGTGCTAAACTGATTAGAAGATAATGTGGATTAGTTGTTCATTTGGGGGTAAATGAATAAACTTGAGATAATGAATGATAGCAGATGCTTAACTACCGAATCTCTCATCAAGTTGTGGTCTCAGCGGTGTCCTGCACATCTCATTACCCTTCGATTCTCCCCAGACGAGATCATTCCGAAAAATAGCGTCCACGTGATTCACTTTGTATCCTGATTGCCGTTAGATTGTGGATGAATTTTGCCAAAAGCGAATCTAAATATCATTATCTATATCTCATTATCCATTGACGAGCATATTCATTATGCATGAAAAGTCTAAAAACAATCATAAAAATAAAAATATTTGATGATAATTTATATATATATATTTGTGAGTTCAACAAATCTTCATCATCGGCCTGTGGAGTAAGATAGGCTGAGAGTCAGCAGATAGTAGGAGAGGAAAGAAAGATAGAGTGCATAGTGGTAGGGTAGGTTAAAGAGGCCTCAGTTGACCTGTTTTAGCTGTTTGCCCTCCAGGGGCGTTTCTAAAACGGTCGTTGATTTTTCACTTACAAAAAAGGAAAAATCCTAAAAAGGAAACATGTAACAAAACAAACAAAAAAAAAGTACAGAGAAAAGCAAAAATTGAAAGGTAAACTTAGAGGTGGAGGAAGGATCTGGCCCGAGTGATGCAGCTCACAAGGAACTGCACCGCCTCTGTAAGCCTTCGCCGCTCGGGTTCTCAGGTCCTCCCCCACCTGTGATAGCTGAAACCGGTGAAGCTGTGTACAGAAACCCCACAAGGTGGTTACTGTGTCTTTCTTTTGTTGTGGGCAGTTATTATTCTTTTGGCCACCTCACTTCCCTTGGCCATGTCTAGTTTGCAGAGAGCTATGAAGAACGCCGAAGCTGCCTCCTCGTCTATATCCAGGGCTACCTCTACTTGCTCAGGGGTGATTTTGCTGATGTCATCAACGAAGAGGTCACCCCATTTTGCACTGACGATGTCGGGTCCATATTTCCCTGTGAGGAGGAGTTCAGGTTCTCCTACTTTATCTATTGCCTCTTTAAACTTTTCTGCCACCCCGGGCATACCTCTAAGGAGATGTTTTAGAGTCTCCCCTGCTTTTGCATGAGGGACTTCTGGGTGTTCGGTTTCAGATACTTTTGCTGTTTTGAGATTTGTCAGCTCTTCTTCCTGCGGACTTAATGGCCGTTTGGAAGTTTTGGTGTTCGTGTCCATCTCTACTTCAGCTTCTTCTACGTTATCTGAGTTGGCGATGTCTGTATTGGCAGTGGTAGCTCCGCTTTCGTCCGTGAGAGTTACCACGATGGTTTCTGCATTGTCAGTCTTTTCTGTTGGGATCGTATTGCTGGTCTCTGCAATTCTGGTAGGTTTCCCTCCCTTACGGGACCTTTTCGTTGTCTTAGACATGGCGGCATGATCAGGAGTGACCTCAAGAGGCGGAAACTCTTCCTGTGTTGTGACCTTTTCATTACTTGGTTTTGTTGCTGATGTGACTGCACCACCCATCCTCTCTGCGAGGGTTCTGGATGGGCAGGTGTCGACTTTGTGGTCAGTGACCCCACATTTCAAAACAAGCTGCCTCACATTTTTCTTGGTTGTGGCCAATTTTTAGGCAGTTCTTGCATTTTATGCGAGGGCAGTCTGCCCCAAGATGATTGAAGGCACTACATCTATTTAAATCACTGCTTTTTGACGCCTGGGTAATTTACCATTACCCGGGCAGATCCTATGAGGACAAAGTTAGGAATTTCGGTCCTCATTTCAAGAGAAATAGTTACCTCCCCTGACTTCCACTCAGGATTGTCTGCGTCATTGTGAACCTGGATTTCCCGTACCACTCCCCACTTAGAGAATACGCTGTGAATTATATCGTTGTTCTCTGCGTATTCTAGGGGAAATCGTGGTATCTTAAGTGTTCTCAGGATACTCCCAACCATGAAGGGAGATACTTTTACTTTACCACAGTCAAACCCTTTGATAAGCTTTTCTCTGGTCTCCATATTTTTGGTCACTACCTGGTATCTTCCTCCCCCATAAGGGGTAAATCCAAAAATTTTCTCTGCGCCGATGCAGTCTATGATAGCTTTCGCCATCGCCCTTGCCGGTATTGTGGCGTCAACCTCAATTCCGAGGGTATGCACACCCGGCCGAATAGAGGGCATGATCAGATGGGGGAGCCTAACTATTCCCACCACCAAGTGTATGATATTCCCCCCCATCCGGGGTTTAGGAAGTTCTGCAAATTTCCCGTTAAATATCGTGAAATCCGATGGGACTCGTACCGATATTAACTGTTAAGAACAGAAACTATACACTATATCTATCTACTACACACTTGATCTAAGCCAAAAGGCCGAGAAGTGATAATATATATATATATATTATATTATCGCTTCTCGGCCTTTTGGCTTAGATCAAGTGTGTAGTAGATAGATAATAAAATAATTTGTGAGTTCAACAAATCTTCATCATCGGCCTGTAGAGTAAGATAGGCTGAGAGTCAGCAGATAGTAGGAGAGGAAAATAAAGATAGAGTGCATAGTGGTAGAGTAGGTTAAAGAGGCCTCAGTTGACCTGTTTTAGCTGTTTGCCCCCCAGGGGCGTTTCTAAAACGGTCGTTGATTTTTCACTTTACAAAAAAGGAAAAATCCTAAAAAGGAAACATGTAACAAAACAAAAACAAAAAAGTACAAAAAAAGCAAAAATTGAAAGTTAAACTTAGAGGTGGAGGAAGGATCTGGCCCGAGTGATGCAGCTCACAAGGAACTGCACCGCCTCGCTGTAAGCCTTCGCCGCTCGGGTTCTCAGGTCCTCCCCCACCTGTGATAGCTGAAACCGGTGAAGCTGTGTACAGAAACCCCACAAGGTGGTTACTGTGTCTTTCTTTTGTTGTGGGCAGTTATTATTCTTCTGGCCACCTCACTTCCCTTGGCCATGTCTAGTTTGCAGAGAGCTATGAAGAACGCCGAGGCTGCCTCCTCGTCTAAATCCTGGGATACCTCTACTTGCTCAGGGGTGATTTTGCTGATGTCATCAACGAAAATGTCACCCCATTTTGCACTGACGATGTCAGATCCATGTTCTCCTGTGAGAAGGAGTTCAGGTTCTCCTATTTTTTTCATCGCTTCTTTGAATTTTTCCGCCATCCCTGGGATACCTCTGATGAGATGGCTGAGAGTCTCCCCTGCTTTCGCGTGAGGGACTTCTGGGTGTTCGGTCTCAGATACTTTTGCTGTTTTGGGCATTACCAACTCTTCTTCCTGTGGGCTTAATGGCCGTTTGGAGGTGTTAGTGTTCACCTCCATCTTTCCCTCTTCTATGTCTACATTAGTATCTATATTGGTATTGATGGTTTCAATAGTGGCTGTTTCTTCTTGTTGGATTTTACTGCTTGTGGAAGTTTTTTTTCCCTTACGGTTTTTCTTAGACGTGGAGGTATGGATTTCTGTTATATCAGGATCAGCCTCGAAAGGAGGAGAGGCTTCCTGTGGTGCGTCATTTCCATTGCTTGGTGGAGTTGCTGGCGTGATTGCACCACCCATCCTCTCAGCAAGGGTTCTGGATGGGCATGTGTCCACTTTGTGGTCAATTACGCCACATTTCAGGCAAGCTGACTCACAGTTTTCTTGGTTGTGGCCTGCTTTGAGGCAGTTTTTACATTTCACTCTAGGACAGTCCGCCCCAAGGTGAGTGAAAGCACCACATCTAAAACATTGTTTTTTTTACACCAGGGTAATTTATCATTACTCTGGCGGATCCAATAATAATGAAGTTGGGAACGGGCGTTTTCATCTCGAGGGAGATGTGGACTTCACCCGACTTCCATTTGGGGTTTTCTGCGTCATTTAGGACTTCCACCTTGTGTATAACGTCCCATTTCCCAAATATTTCGTGGATGATCTTTACATCCGTTTCAATATATTCTGAAGGGAATCTGGGGATTCGAAGTAGTTTGGTAATGCTCCCTACCAAAAATGGAACTATTGTTTTTCCATTACACTCGAATCCTGCAAGTAGTTTGTCTCTTGTTTGCTCACTCCTTACTACTACTTGGAAGCGGCCACCACCAAAGGGAGTAAACCCAAAAATCTGCTCACCGCCGACGCTTTCGATGAGGGCTTTGGCCAAACATCGAGGTCGTAGATCAGCTTCCACTTCGATTCCAAGGGTCCGCGTACGCGGCAAAGCCATGCTGGTGAGGGGGGGCCTAAGCTATTCCCACCACCACCGAGTGTGCTGTTCTTGCCCCAGTCTGGGGTTGATTCTGTATCTGCTGCTGTAGTTTATTATCAAGTGCCTCTATGAGACGCTTTGCCGATAATAACTGAGCTAACATATACTATACTACAATTTGCGCTTAGCTAAACAATTTACTAGTAAATATATTTATTTTTATTCGAATCAAATCGCATACCATTTAATAAAAGATATAGTGCTAATGATAGAATTTATGATAAAAATTATCATATTTATGATAAAAATATTATCTCGATATGGCAATTTCTTATATAATTTCTAAGTAAATTCTTAGTAAGTGTATGAGTATAATAAAAAAATATAGAATTTAAATCAATTAATTTTCAATATTATTTAAAATTTTAAATAGAATATTAAATATCCATCATTATTTTATAACATAATAAAAATAATACTTTAAAAATTTACTGGGATGAAACCTAAGAAGAAAAACCTGTATTCAATTCCATGTCTCTAACATTGAAGTGAATGCTAGAGAGTTATATGCATTCTTCATAAGTAAGCTCTCGGTAAGGATACTCGTAAAGCTATCAATTACCACAAATGGTTTCTGTAAAGTGGAATTAATTACTACAATACTATACATTCAATTATATATATTTAATTAATGCAAGAAGAGACAGTTTTCAAAAAGTTCTTTTTGTCTTTATTTTTACGAAGTTTTAAATAGAAACGAAGGGATAAAAAAAAGTGCTTTTGGCCTCTTTGATTTATAAATACTGCCATCTAAACAACGTATTTACTTCCGATAATTTGTTAGATACTAATTAACGGTAATCTCCAGCCACCGTGTGGCAACCTTTAATTAAAGTCAAACATTTTGTAAAAACAGAAAACCCCTGATGGCTTTGTTTACTTTGTTAATGACTTGTGTTTATATGGGATGTTGTGGCTACGGGGTGCAAATTAAGGAAACCACCGCTCTTTTACGGGGGATATTGACTTTGAAATGATAACCCCTTCAACCTTCCTGTGCCGTTCCTTTTCTCATAGCAAATGATGAATAGTTAATAGGAATTACAAGAAAGATTTCATGCAGTGGTGTTGTTCTTTCTCGTAAGCTAAGTTTAAACAGATTATGTCATTTTAACACCTTTGCGACTTGTTTATCTTCACCTCCGGATTGTTTTATTTCGTTAAATTCGTGTACGTTTACAACTGTAGCTTAGTAATAACAGATGGGATATTCTAAGAACAGAACATTCAGACGGTATTTATTTATTTATTTAATTGGCTCTGTAACAAGGAATTGTTACAAGGAGTTTGATAGCGTGGATGTTGTTTACAGAGATTAGTCCATCCTCGTCCATCCATTGCAGTGTTACCACTTGCTCAGTAGTAAAATCACTCTTACTTTATGGCCCAATAAGCTCAACAAGAAAAAAAAACAACTACTAAAGTATGGAATTACTTAATGTGTCAGTAAGAATTCTCGTACATTCATCTCCTTACTTACTGCAATAACAAATGAACAAAATATAGAAAGGAAAAATAAAATAAAATAAAAAAGCAACAATGAAACTCGGTTGCTTAGCAACGGGTGATGTTTTTCGTGGCAGAAGATAGTGCCGAATTACAGATGGATTTCTCAGATAAATAGAAAAAAATAATAATTGCACTTGGTTACCTAGCAACAATCAGATGGTTCATTATCGTTTGGACAAGATCATTTCCGGGACTTCCGGTCAAGTAGAAAGATGTTCAGATTTCAAATGAGTCTATGGATAGACGAAATAATAGCACCAAGCATATTGCTCGTTATAATGTTGGATACCTATCTTGTTAATAAATGGATTATATTTTTACCATAATCTTCATAATCTTTAAAGTTAAAACGCAGGCCCACACTATACCATGAGGACCTGCGAAACTGAATCCGTTCAGATTACGATGGATAATCTATATTGTCGTTGTCTTCTATGTCTCTTAATTGCTTGTATTCCCTGGACACTTTTCAAACTTTTTCATATCATATGAATTATCTTTCTATATTTATTTTTTAAAAAAAATTACTTGTTAAAATTTATGATTTATTAATAAAATATGTTATATTTTATATAAATTTGCAATTTTGTTAAAATATTTAATTTATAACCTTAAATTATTTGAAAATTATTAAAAGATTTTAACACACCTTTAAATATTTAATATCATAATGATACAAATAAGCTATATTAGATAAATTTTTGATTGTTAGTAAAGCTAATTATCTGTTCGTTGTGGGATATAATACTAGGCATTCCCTTCCTAGAGACCCCAGTGTTGCAAACCGAACACTTAATAGAAATGTGTCGCGAAAAACTCAAACCCTTCAGTCCCAACTACCTATCATTCGAAGGTAGAGCAACAGTTATCAAAACAGTCCTAAAACGATGTTACTGCACACCATTAACATCACATACACACAAGACAACGCCATTCACAAACATGTCACTGATTTTTTCTGGAGCAACAGGAGGCACGAGGTGCGCAGGGCTTTCTCCATCTTCCCCCCACACAAGGGGGATTCGCCCTGCCAATCCTCAAATACTGCCACCTAACCAACACTGCTCAGACCATACGGAAAGCACTGGCATCAAATCACCGTTCCGGCAATCTGATTAAATACTTCTTAGGATTTTTCCTACCCTACTTTGGGATCACTGGCCACGCCGGACCATGTGCAGAGACGGTGCCAGAGTGGTACTACACAATATGTAAACTTTTCAAAAAAATGGCAACGGATGCAGTTCGAGTGCTTCAGCTCAGCCCAAACAAGCTGTACTGGAAAATTTTTGACCACTTTGACTGGGAAAAGCCCGATCTGGGCACAAACGAAGAGGTGCTGTTCACCAACATAAAAAACAGCTGGGGGCAACCATTTCACCGGGACTTAGCCTGGAGAATCGCCTACGGCAGACTCCCGGTGAAACTGGTAAAATCAGCCTACAGCTCGCGACCGTGCAACCCCTTCTGCGGCGCGGTAGAAACCGTAGGGCACTTTTTCTTTCACTGCCCGCCAGTACAGCGTATTTGGCACAGACTGGCTGAGGTGCTTGCGATCCCAGCGCTCACATTCACCGAAGTAATTTTGCTACATTTTCCTCCCCCAGTTACCAAAAACAAGAAACACCTGATTTTCCTAATAAATGTGATCAAACACCACATTTGGAAAATCAGGAAAAAACATCTTCTTAACGAGGAGGATCGCATCTATCTCCGTGTTAGGAACTCTCAGCCTACCTCCGCCGCTTCCTGGAGCAGGAAAGGTGCTTACGTGGTGAGGAGCGGTTCCTGAGGAGATGGTGCGACCCACCAACCATCTGCTAGATCATACAGGGGGGGGGGAATCCGGTTGTGTCTGCTCCTATAACACCCCTTCAAGTTGTAGGTGTTGACGCTATCTCGATCTTCCTTCCCGATCAGCGTTTAACCCACAGGTATGTCTAGTCCTTTCGCTGTTGAAAGTTTTTCTGTCCCCCAGGTTGGGGTTGACCTGAACAAACCCGGACTGCGAAGGCCAACATCGAGGTGGTCCCAAGCCCTTTTCAGGGCGGGGTCTTCCGGGCCAGGTCATCTCCCTTCTTTTCCTGATTATACTGTTCTGGGTTTGCTCGGCAAACTCATTCCTCTATAGAATTGTCTTCCACATAGTCTTTAGATTTATTTACACTTGTTAAATTTCCTTAGTCTCTCCTTTTTTTCCTTTTCAGGATTTTTCCTTTTTTAAAGTGAAAAATCAACGACCGTTTAAGAAGCACCCCTGGGGGGTCAACAGCTAAAACAGGTCAGCTGAGGCCTCTTTCATCTACTCTACTACTATGCACTCTAACTTTATTTCCTCTCCTACTGTCTGCTGAATCTCAGCCTATCCTACTCCACAGGCCAATGATGAGATACGTTGAACTCACAATTTATTATTATTATTAATTATTATTTATTAGTGGGACTTACATTCCACTAATCAAATTCCAAAGAATTGTCGGAGTTCTTTAGACTTTTTATCTCGGCCTTTTGGCTTAGATCAAGTGTGTAGTATAGTTCGCGTTTTTTCGTGAAACAAACTGAGCATCTGTTCATAACCGTTGATATCGGTACGAGTCCCATCGGGCCTCACGATATATTTAACGGAGATTTACAGATCTTCCTAAACCTCGGACCGGGGCAATAATAAACACTTGGGGGTGGGAATAGCTAGGCCCCCCTCGCCAGTTATGGCCAATGTTTTGCCGCGCACGCGGACTCTCGGCATCGAGACTGACGCTGATCTGAGACCCCGACTTTTGGCTAAAGCCCTGATTGACTGCGTCGGTGCGGACCAGATATTTGGATTCACTCCTTTCGGTAGTGGCAGATACCAAGTTGTAGTTAGGAGCCCGGAGACTAGGGACAAGTTGCTCAAAGGCTTTCAATGTAACGGAAAGGACATTTTTCCGTTCATGGTGGAGAGCATTATCAAACTGCTCAAAATCTCCAGATTCCCCTTGGAATATATACAATGTGATGAAAGAATAATCCACGAAGTGTTTGGGAAATGGGGTGTTGTTCGAAACATACAAATCTTAAACGATGCAGACAACCCCCAATGGAAGTCGGGGGAAGTAAACACCTCGCTCGAGATGAAAACAGCGGTTCCAAACTTCGTCAGCATCGGATCCGCTAGGGTAATGGTAAACTACCCTGGCGTTAAGAAGCAATGCTTCCGATGTGGATCCTTCGACCATCTAGGAGCGAACTGCCCAAAACTGACATGCAAAAACTGCCTGACGACAAGTCATTCACTAGACAAATGTCTCATGGCGTGCCTCAAATGCGGGTGCAAAGACCACAAAGTTAACACCTGCCCATCAAGAACGCATGCAGAAAGGATGGGAGGTGCTATTATACCAGTCACAGTCTCCTCAGTAGAGAAGCCTACAGCTACTACAGAACAAGAGTCGGAAAACACGGATTTTCCAACTATAAACGAGGCATACGGCAAAATAACGGCTATAGAAGAAAAGGCAGCCGCCACAGAAACCATAGCCTGCACACCCAAGAAAGAGAAGAAGCGAGAAACAGCCAATAAACAAGCTGTGTCACATGATGAAATCACTGCAGAAGGAAAAGTAAATAAAACAAAAAACATGAAGGCAAGCAGCGCCCCCTTCAAAAGACCTCTGAGTCCAGAGAAAAAAGAGATGAAAAAAATAAAACCAGCAGAAACAGAAGAATTGGAGACTCCTCATGCAAAAGCAGGGGAGACTCTAAAGCATCTAGTTAAAGGTATCCCTGGGGTGGCAGGAAAATTTCAAGACGCAATAGTGAGAATAGGGGAACCCGAGCTCCTCCTCACTGGGAAATATGGTCCAAACGTAGTTAGTGCAAAATGGGGTGACTTATTTGTTGAAGACATCAGCCAAATCACCCCTGAGCAAGTGCAGCTAGCCATGGACATAGACGAGGAGGTGGCATCGGCGTTCTTCATAGCTCTCTCCAAATTGGACATGGCCAGGGGAGGTGAGGTGGCTAAAAGAATAATGACTGCCCACAAAAAGCGACAGTCACAATAACCATCCCATGGTTTCCTGTCCACAGCAATAGCTCTCTAGTTCCAACAGGTGGGGGAGGGCCTGAGAACCTGAGCGGCGAAGGCCTACAGCGAGGCGGTGCAGCTTCTTGAGAGCAGCATCACTTAGGCCAGACCCTTTTCCCCATCTTTTTTTTTGGTTTCCAGTTCTTTATATAGTTTTATTTTCTCTGTACTTCATGTTTTTGTTTTTGTGCCATGTTTTCTTTTCAGGATTTTTCCTTTTTCTTCTAAAGTGAAAAATCAACGACCGTTTTAGAATCGCCCCTGGGGGGAAAACAGCTAAAACAGGTCAACTGAGGCCTCTTTTACCTACCCAACTACTATGCACTCTATCTTTATTTCCTCTCCTACTATCTGCTGACTCTCAGTCTATCTTACTCTACAGGCCGATGATGAAGATTTGTTGAACTCACAAATTATTATTAATCAGAGTATAAATTCCGACTGGGGCAAGAATAAGCACGTGGTGGTAGGGATTGCAGTCATTGGTGATGGTAGAGAAGTGGGAAAGTATGGACTTGGATGCCGAAATGAAACAGGAGATAGACTTTTGGAATTCTGCCACCAATTCAATCTGATCATTACTAATACCTGGTATGAGGTACCAAAAAAGAAGAAGGTATACTTGGAAAATGCCAGGGGATATAGGAAGGTACCGAATAGAATATATTATGACAAGAAATCGATTTAAAAATCAAGTAAAATCATGCAAAAGTTACCGGGGAGCTGATGTTGATAGTGACCACAATTTGGTTTTATTGAAATGTAATCTGAAATTTAAAAAGTTGTCACAACCAAGGAAAAAGCCCAAATGGAACACAAGTAACCTGAAAACAGAGGAAAACCATAGAAATTATAAACAACAAACTGATGAAAGCATTAAAACTAGAGAGAGGGAAAAGAAAAACATAGAAAAAAAATGGACTCATTTGAAGAATACAATCATCAACGACTGCATGGGATTAAGGAAGAAGCAAATAAAAAAAACATGGATCACTCAGGACATTCTAGATCTAATAGATGAAAGAAGAAAATACAAAACCTCCCTAAAGGAAGAAAGCAAAGACAAATATAAACATATAAAAAATATGATAAATAGAAAGTGTAAAGAAGCAAAAGAACAATGGTTTACAGAGAAATGTAAAGAAATAGAAGATCTAACAAAGACTGGAAGAATCGATAAAGCTTATAACATCATAAAAGGAATAAGCCAGCAAAACAAGACACGAAGTACAATTATCAAAAATAAACAGGGGAACATACTTATAGATAAGGAAGAAATTTCGGAAAGATGGAAGGAGTAGTTAGAAGATCTATATAGTGGAAAAGATCTAGATGCCAAGGCTATAGAAGATGAAACAAGACTTGATGTGGAAGAAATTGGTCCAACTATATTAAAAGATGAATTTGAATGGGCACTGAATGAATTGTCAGCCAACAAGGCACCAGGCACTGATAACATCCCCTCAGAATTAATAAAATACTCAGGAAACATAACTAAGTCATACCTTTTCAAGATCATAAAGGATATTTATGAAACAGGGATCATCCCCAAAGATTTTACACAATGCTCTATCATACGCATTCCTAAAGTAAATAATGCAAACAAGTGTGAAAATCATCGAACAATAAGCTTAATATCACATGCTTCGAAAATACTACTCAAAATTATACAAAAAAAGACTAATAAAGAAGGTTGAAGAATATGTTGGCAATGACCAGTTTGGATTCAGGAAACAGCAGGGGACAAGAGAAGCAATCCTAGCTCTAAGAACAGTTATTGAAAGAAGATTGGAGAAGAATCAAAATAGGCTGATAGTCTTTCTTGACTTGGAGAAAGCCTTCGATAGTATTGACTGGAATCAAATGTTTCACTTCCTAAAAACAATAAAGGTAGATTGGAGAGATAGAAGGCTCATATTTAATCTTTACAAGCATCAAGAAGCCCTAATAGAAGCAGCCAGCAATACAACAAAAACCGCAAATACAGCAAAACTACGCAGTTTTGCTATATTTGCATAAAAAACAATAGCAAAAATACGCAGAGGTGTAAGACAGGGGTGCTCTTTCACCCATATTGTTTAATCTGTACATTGAAGATGCAACAAATAAACTGAAAGAACTAACAGAAACTGGAATTAAGATAAATAGAATTGATATTAACTGGCTACGGTTTGCGAATGATATAGCAGTTTTAGCTGATAACGAAAATAAACTGAAAGCCACCCTAGCAAAGATGGAAGAAATCTTCACACAGTACAGCCTGAAAACTAATTATACGAAAACAAAATTACAAGTAAAGCAAATCCAATGAAAATAAACCTGGAAATAAATAATAACCTACTCCAACAGGTATCCTCTTTTACATATCTTGGAAGTCTTATCACAGAAGATGGAAGAAACCAATCAGATATTAAAGCACGAATAATCCTAGCCAAAAAAGCATTCTATAACAGAAGAAACATTTTTAGCAGTAAAGGACTTAGCATCCAGCTCAAAAAAAGGCTAGTGAAAACATACATATGGAGCATTGCATTATATGGTTGTGAGGTCGCCTGGACTCTAACAAACACGAAAAAGTTGGAGGCATTTGAAATTTGGTGCTGGAGAAAGATGATGAAAATTAGTTGGACAGAGTTCTGAATATGGTTCATGAAGAGCGGCCATTAATGAAACACATCAATAAGAGAAGAAAAAGCCTAATTGGACACCATTTGAGGCATGGGGGACTGATTACAGAAATAATGAGGGGACTGTAGAAGGAAAGAGGCCACGAGGCAGACCAAGAATTTCATATATAAATAACATATGACTGGTGCTAAAAGTTATGAAGAGATAAAAAGAAAGTCACAAGACAGGATGTTGTGATGTGCTGCTATATTTACCAATTTTCGGATTGATGCACCAAAGAAGAAGAAGAAGAAAGTGGTAGGGATATCTAAGGAACCCCCACCTCCCTGTCCTAACGCGCTTCCGGACCCTCGGCATCGAGGTAGATGCTACCATACCGACGAGGACGTTAGCAAAAGCTCTGATGAACTCCGTAGGTGCAGAGAATATATATATATATATATATATATATATATATATATATATATAATATTCATCAAAGCTTGATTTGCTTCCTCAGTCTTAAGAAAAGGCTGGTTATATTCCACTAATTCGAGCCCTACCCAAGGGCCTATGAGTTGTGGAAATACTTTCTGAAAATGAATGCTGTGCCGAACAAAGCGGCCTTTTGCAGCTGCCCAAATTTTAATCCATCTAACTCGAGTGCTTCTAGATGTTTTTTCAATGTTTTAGGGATGGCGCCTAAAGCACGTATTATTATGGGAACAACTTTTGTTTTCTTTTGCCAGATTCGTTCAACTTCGACTTGCAAATCGCGATACTTTGTAATTTTTTCATTTTCTTTGTCGTCAATCCGACTATCTCCTGGTACTGATATATATATATATATATATATATATATATATATATACATATATATATATATTTGGTTTTACTCCTTATTGGGGAGGAAGATTCCAAGTGGTGGTTAAAAATATAGAAACAAGCTACTTGAAGGTTTAGAATGGGGGGGGGGGGGATGTCTCCCTTCATGGTTGGGAGCATTTTAAAAATGCTAACAATCCCCAGATTTCCTTTAGAGTACGCAGAAAATAAAGATATCATCCGTAGTGTGTTCTCCAAATGGGGCGTCGTACGGGAAGTTCAAATTTTGAGCGTCGTCGACAACCCTCAGTGGAAGTCTCTTGAAATGAAAATTGCCGTCCCGAACTTCGTCCTCATAGGATCTGCCAGGGTAATGGTAAATTACCCTGGTGTAAGGAAGCAGTGTTTCAGGTGTGGCGCCTTCACCCGCCTTGGGGCCGACTGCCCGATAATCAAATGTAAAAATTGCCTGACTACGGGTCATGCACTAAACCAATGTCAGGCAGCTTGCCTGAAATGTGGTAACAACGATCACAAAGTAGACACCTGCCCATGCAGAAAGGATGGGAGGTGCTGTCACGGTAACACCAGCAGAAAAGGCAAATGGCACAGAACGGGAAGAATTCCCAACCCTGAAGACCGCGCTTGATACAACAGCATCAGAAAGCTATGCCGCCACCTCCGAAACTTCAAAAAGAAACAAGAAAGAAGCTGCCATAACTGCAGAAACAACCAGCAAAGATACAACAGAGGAAAAAGAAACAGTCAAGGATAAAGCCACCACCACAGAAACCTTAGCAGAAAGAAAGAAAGAAGAGAAAAAAAAAGAAACTAACAGATTCAGAGGACCAGTGAAAACTGCAGAAAAACTGTTTAGAATAATGTGCAAAGCAGGACAACCAGAATTTATCAAGCTGTCTGAAAGTAAACGTACACGCATGCACTGGACTACCTTATTCGTCCGCGACATAAACACTGTTGTGCCGGACGACATAAAGGGACAAACAGACCTAAATGAGGAGGAGCTAGCACAGCTATGCAACACCTTAAATGTGCTAATAGACTCAGATGTCAAAGAGGATTGCTAAGTCGGGGAAATAATAATCCTTCTGTCTCTCCTTTCTGACTTTAACGTTTTGTTCACATAGGAGAAAGTTGGCCTGAACAAACCCGAGCAGCGAAGGCTTACAGCGAGGCGGTGCAGTTCCTTGTGAGCTACATCATTCGGCCCAGGCTCTTCCCCCATCTCTTGGGTCCTTCACATGATTTTTTTTTTCTTTTCTGTAACATACCCATAGATCTTTTTTCCACAGTCTTTCTACAGTTTCCTTTTCAGAATTTTTCCTTTTTCAAAGTGAAAAATTAACGACCGTTTTAGAAGCACCCCTAGGGGGGGGGTCAACAGCTAAAACAGGCCAGCTGAGGCCTCTTTTTTCTACTCTACCACTATATATCTCTATCTTTTTTCCCCCCCTCTCCTACTATCTGCTGAATCTCAGCACCTGTCCTACTCCACAGGCCGATGATGATATATATTGAACTCACAAAATATATATTGATGATATTTTTATTATATTTAATAAAGACGGGACCAACGAAAAATTACGTAAATGGCAGGAAAACGTACATTGTGGGAAAAGAACGTAAAAACCATCTGTGATATATTATACATTTATGTACGATTGCAAACGTATTAGATGCTGTGGTTGGTCTCTGCTACTTACTATATTTAGCACAACTTACGTTGAAGAAAAAGTACAGATGTGTATTTAGCTCAAGTTACGTGGAACAATGATCTTGATATTTGCCGTTATTAAGTTTTGATTTCGTCTACTGAGGATCAAGAATGAAGTGGGTTATGAGTATTAACTGTCTTAAGAGTTATCTTCTGAATCCTCACTCCGATTTCGGACCTTGGACCAATCTGTGAGATGAATGTCGGTATGTGAGATCTCTTTTTCGTACCTAAGTTAATACTTGCTTATATTAATAGCTATGAGTAAAATTTTCACCTGTTTTCTTGGCTACGGTGTAATAGATTCGAGATTAACAAAGTTACACTAAAATAGTAAGTAATCATCAATATCTACAATATCAATAATTACTTTGATGCGTTTAGCAAGTTTAATAAGTTAATAAAAACTCAATAAGAAATGAAACCCAAAGTTATAAGGAACGACTCTAAAACCTCTCTATATTCCATTTATGGAGTGTACCTTTCCTACTTTAAAAAAAAAAAAAAATCTTATTTCGTTTACTGTCGGACTACTTGATTTTGCATCAGTTTCCACTAAAGAAAATTAAATAATAATAATAATAATCAAGGCAACAGTATTAATATAATTATGAAATCATCATCTAGTTATGAAAATACTCATACATGTTGCAGATAAATGAAGAATCTTGCGTAGTCTGAAGATGTTTGTTTTTTTCTTACTTAATGCTTCTCAGAACTTGGTAATGAAGTTACTAACTACGAACAAAGGATTAAAAAAAGAAGAAAAAACATCTGAAGACTTTGTGTTCATCAAAGGAAAGTCAATGGTAATAATACTATCCGATAATGGACTATAATGGACAACCTGGGTCCTCTTTGTAGGCTTTTGGTGATGACATCAATGTGTTTTACCGCCATAAAAGGAAATCAACAAAAAAAGACAAGGAGAAATAGAAATCTCCAGAAGATATATTAAATGCTTAGTTCCTGCTTGTTAATAGATAGGACTGGCAGGTAGTCCATTAAAGATTGCCCAGACTCTGAAATGAAATATGAGAAACCATCTTGCTGGTGGCACTGCAGCTAATTAGCTAACAATCAGCGTAACGAGATAGCGCGTGGGTTGTCTATACTAAAGATTCGGCGTGTAAGCACATTAGCGTATTGTATATTGCGCGTGTATCGGCGAATTTAGGTGACTCAACATATGTTTGAAACCGTAATGGACGAAAGAAGATAGGAAAATTGAGATTTAGGTAAAGAACAACAAGTACATTGATAGTGAGTGCTTCGGATAAAATTACAAAGTATTCTATATTTAAAATGCCGGTAGATGTCGCTAGTCGTAAACAATGAAATATAACTCTTCTGTTGTGAAGTGCAAAAAATTCCATATACTTCATTGTTTACGACTAACGACATCTACCGGCATATTCAATTTCTCTTTAAATCCATTAACTGAAATTGAACTTGTCGATTTTATGCGATTAAATATAATTATATTTATATCTCGTATTCTTAAGGGTATATTGGAAGGGGGGGGGGGGGAGCTATCTTAATGATAATGATGTTCAGACTTTTTCACTTTCTTTTTTGTATGAGGAAATAAAATAAATATTTCTACATTCATTCTTTTATTTTTATTTCTTGATCCACCGCAGATGTTGCACTTTAAGAGATTAGAAATTAGAGATTATATCACGTAGCTGTATTCTTAATGCAAGAGCTCGAAAGTAGTTACTGCTTATCTACTTTAAATGTATATTTACATAGTTGGGAACTAACAAGATTTTTCTTTTGTGTCAAGCATCGCAATTAGCTTGCAATTTAAAATTTCACGAAATAAAATAATCATGATTCTTTACGATCAGTTAAATCATTAAAACAAAAAAAAAAAATCTCGAAGTCAAACATAATACTTCGATTATGTCAAAAAGTATTTATAAGGTTTATTTTTTTCTTCGATTGTAGATTTTTTACTTTGGTAAAGGATTAGAAAGAAATATAATATTTTGTCATATATAATTTAATTTGTTAATAAATAAAAATATGCTCTAATACCTATTTTATTCTATAAAATTTTAATAATAAGTTAGTACACCTTTTATATTTATATATAGAAAATATACGAATAGTGCATTAATTTCATCTTGGTGAAATTTAAGTTTTGAGTTTATCATTTACCAATTTTCCATTTGAACGCGTTTTTATAATGTGCTTTGAGTGTTTGCTTTTTATAATCTTCTAGTTAGAAGCTTTTCTCTAGCAATGAATTCTCCTCCTCTTGCAACTGGCAAGGTTACATCACTCAGTTGCTATAGCAACAATCATATCTTTCTGACTTTAGCGGCTTTATACTACGATGTGGACAGATAGATAATAATCAGTTCTTTGAAGAGTTGTTTGATGCATGGCTTTCCTTTATCAGGTTCGCTAACAAAATTCAATATTCTTCTTTTAAGGAGTGAGGTTTGCTGCTTTATATATATATATATATATATATATATATATATATATATATATATCCATTTACGTTATCATAAGGAGATACTCTATTTTGTACATTAATTTATACTATAAAATAAAAAAACTTTATGTATTTCAATACGTTTTGTATATATATATTTGAAGGTTCCTTCCCTCAAATGGTATTATGAATGTACAGGAATACATTTACCCCTAAAACATAAGTAATCCTTTTTGCAACACTAACGAACTCTTCTTTTGTACGATAAAGATGTTTTAAATCTTGAAATTGATCACAAGGGACTGAATATTACCCTACATTACGTCACTGGATGATGTACAAAGAACTGAAATTAACCTATTACGTCACGAGTAGGTGATGTAAAGTCATTGGTCGAAAAGATGAAAATATCAGCATTGTTTAGATCAGTGAATCTTCTTTGTTGTGTGAGGGTAATAATTTAATGAAATAAAAACCAGTTCATGACGACACGTGACATATTGAATAGGTTTTATCTCTTCTTGGTAATAATAATAATAAAGATGTCTCCCTGATTTTTTTAAAATAATACAGTAATAATAAAAAACATACAGTAGAAAGTACCTTTATTATTTGAATAAATAAATCTATTAGCAACAGTAGTATTAATACCAATAATTAATTTTTTTAAGTGGGTAAAGATGGGAAAATATAATTACGGTAATATATATATACCATATATAATTTTTTTTAACACTGAAAAAGTTTATTATTCTTATCACGTATACAGAATATTTATAAATATACAATTCAAATATTACCATCATATTTTCTGTGATATTAATACTAATTTGATATTATTATTAGATTGATATTAATTGATACTAATAATATCAATCTCTTCCCCATATAAGTAATATCTTCTTGTTGACAATTATTCCCAATAATAATAAGTGATCTCTTCTGCTCTATATAATATATATTATAATAATCATCTCACACACTTCTGTTTAATAACCATAATGCAATAAGCAATTCTGATTCTAACAAGAATTTACTGGATTTGTTTTTATTATTTATTTATTCATTTTTTTGGCGTTGCTCAAAGTCTTCTGAGAACTTCACATAATTGGAATAAAAGGGAAGAATCCCCCTTCCCTGCAGATACAACTGGAGTTGCCATGTGTTTTAAATGATTGGTGAGCCTTCATAGCTCAATAGGTATAGAGTTATAGACGAAGCCCTTTGGTCGGAAAGACCTGGGTCCGATTCCCGTCTGTGACGTGAGGAACCTTTATCTGGTCTCTTTCGACGAAAGGTGAATTAACCGGTCTCATACGGAGGTAGGGGTTTTTCATCATGCATTCTACAGACATAGGACTAACCACCTTATTCTCGAGACGTAAGTTTTGAAGGGCTAAGGACAGCTCCGCAACAGGCCACTAGGGGCCTAATATGTGAAAAGAAAGAAGAAGAAGATAAGTGACTGGTTTATCTTAAAAATAAAAAAAAAATTAAATCTCAATAACAATTGCTAAAATAAAGAGCCAAAAATGGCTTCAATTTTCGGCGATACAAAATTACATAAGCAAAGTGGATATCAAAATGGACTAATAAAAGGCGAATATATAGCACTTGGGCGGCGCCTATGTCTTTTAAGTAGTCTACACTAAGACAACTCGTGAATGCCGAGGATTGTATTCCCGCAAGCTCTCAGGTCAACTTACGAAACTTTCCTAGTTTCTACATTCGGTATTGAAATAATCTTAAAAACAATGTGAGAAAATTATATTGTGAGAAAATTATATTGAATATTGGAAAAAGAGAACGTTGGATGCATTTTATATATTAGCTGCTGTCGACAATCATTCTCTGTTTCAATTGTTGAGAATTTGAATTCGCGTGTGAAATTTCAGTAACAGCAACAATAGTTCCATTACCTATTAAACAATAATGTCAGCCAAGAAGCCGTTTCTAAATTATCGATAATTTCGAAGCAGCTCAGTGCTTTGGTTCATTTTCTACATAACAGATGGTTTGTTGCTGATAAGTACTAATTATTACGCTACTGCAGAGTTTCCTAATCTTGCCAACTCCCCCTCCCCCGTCTTTTTTTTTTTTTCTTCAGTTTAGTGGAGAAATATCCCCGTTTCAAGTAGGAAAATTCCTATCTATTCACTCAGCCTCACTTGAAAAAAATAAAAATAAATAAATAATAATAATGAATAAAATTTTTCCTCACAGGCAAGATTGAAACTGGATCTCTTTCCCCCATGGAGGAAATAAGTACGGAAATAGAAGTAATAATAAAATGAAGAATATCTTTATATGTTTAAGTTTCAATTTATTACATTCTTCCAAGCTTATCAGAAATTTGTCAACCTGATTTATTGCCATGTCTCTAAACATCCCAGATTAGCATCCTCTCGAACAAATCGCCAAGAGAGAAGACTCCATCAATGAAATATGAACGGACTGATCGTATTAAGGGAAAAATGATAACGTTTGTGGCGACTGAAGGAGAAAATCGATTTGCGAAGGAAATCGCTACTTCGAAACCATAAAGAATTGGCATCTAGTTAAAGCTGGTTATTGACGGCCACGTATACCTCGATGCCAACAGTTAGGATTGGAATTGTCTGTGAGAAGCATACTTCTTAGGCGTCACATGGATTCAAGAGAATAATATACAGCCTTCGATCGAACTGTTGAAATTTATTGGCAATTTACTTTATATATAGTAGAATATCCATAAAATGGACGATCTTTTAACTAAATTCTCTGACTAAACCTACATGTCAATGTCTTTTGCTAAACTTACATTTCATTGTTGTCTTCTAAACCTAATTATTGTCTGCTAAACTTACATTTCATTGTTGTCTCCTAAAACTAAATCTCATTGTTGTGTGCTAAACTTATATTTCATTGTCGTCTACTAAACCTAAATCTGTCGTCTGCTAAATCTAAATGTATTGTCTTCTGCTACAAATAATTTCATTGTCTTCTACGAAACCAAAATTTCATTGTCGTTTGCAAAACGTAAATATTGTCTTCTGCTAAATGTGATTGTCATCCACTAAAATTAGATTTCACTGTCGCCTTCTAAACCTAAATTTCATTGTCTTCTGATAAACCAGAGTCGCATTAAAATAAATACGTCTCACAACGAAATAACGCAATCCGAATGAGAAATATAGACGTAGCTTATAGGATTACCAGAGTATCAGAGAAAGTAATAATAACAGCATTTCATTGATCCATGATGGAGTGCAGGATAGAAGACTTATTATAGAAAGAAGTCAGCTGATAAGCCACGGTCAAATGAAATCATAGATGTACGACAATACATCAGGATCGGATAACTGACAGCAACTTCACTTCCCCGATGCTTACAACAACGAAAGAAAGCCAATGAATCCAGAGAACATGTTAATCTCAATTAGAAATCCGCAATGACAAGTTCTGTTCGTCTCCAGTTTGTATAGTGTTCGGGTCCAACAGCATAAATCCCCCACTTTGAGGACAATCAATGACATAATATGCAATCCTAGTGATAGATGACACAAACACACGTCTATAAAGATGGCAGTTCAGTATCAAAGCAAAGGCGTCATTAGTAGCACTTTTGATGCCATCGCTAATGGGTTTACAATAGCACACCCGAGCAGTCTTAAGACACGTTTTTATTGCCTTTAAATCTGCGTAAGAAAACAGAAGGGAGAGGGAGGACATCGTTTTTTTTTTTTTCCCCCGTACATTACAATCATAGCCGATATGGGATGGGACACTACTAAATTATACAGTATATACCAAAAGATAGTCACTACACGAATGGGAACATGTCACGCCATCTGTCGGAAACATGAGTTACAAAACTTGACATTATATTTAAGGGTTTTTCTTTTTTTTTTTTTTCTTTTCAATTTCTGAGCTATTTTATCCCAAGTTTTAGTTCTTTACTTAAATTAACTTTACGTGTATTAACTTTACTTTGTTAATACACGTATTCGTTTCCAAGGCCAGAATAAATTGTGAGTAGCACGGATGGGTCTACTCGTGCCTAACGGATGTGTGTGTGTGAGAGGAGAGTTACATTTTAGGTATCATGGAAATCTCAAGGTTTTTGAACTGGTATTCAGATGATGATGGAAAGAGAACCGATGCGATATAATCCCTTTGGTTAATATAAATGAATAAAATTAGAACTGATCACAATCACAGCTAAACACGTAAGCAGAGAAATGTTACTTTTCTAAAAAATAAATCTGAAAGAACGAAATAAATAAACAGTATGCTCTGGTATAAATAAGCTTCAATAACTAAATTTAGAGCCTCTGTAACTCGGTTGGTATAGACTGAGGTTAGAACGACCCTGCTGCTGGCCATTGAAGATTTTCTAAATCTAAAATACGTCCTTATAAGGACTGGCTTAAAGGGGCGAAGCAAGAATGCTTTTCATCTTCCCCGTTATCTGTAGAGGACAGTGTAGGGATAAGGTGTTATTGAGCTATCAAAGCTCTGATCATGGCAGGAGGGTAACAGCAATAGCCGAGCCTCAGTTAGAACTTCATTGGCTACATCATTGCCATATTTATTTAAAGGTAAAGCCGTCTCTAAAAATTCGCACGATCCGTAGGCCACTCAATCGTGGGCGAAAGACCTTCCACCCACACGCCACCACCGAGCAGAACCGCTCAAATTCCGAAGAAAAGCATTCACCGACAAAGCCCCCTCAGCGGGCCGTGCCGGAGAACACTTTCCCCGGAGACTCAAACTGCTCCCTTAAGGCAAAAACCTTAAGAGAGCGTACTCATAACTCTCGAATCTCAGCGCCCCTGGGGGGTAACAGCAACAGCCGAACCTCAGTTAAATTTCATCGGTACAGCATTGCCATCCATTATTACCCTCCAAGGGTATTAATATTACCCTCCAAGGGTATTAATCATCGCACCTCACGGTCGATTTAATAAAATAATAAAACACATGCTATCGCTTATAAAATAAATACTCTAGACATTATAAAATTAATTTAGTGTACTTTTATTATGACAAAATGTCTCTAAGTAATCATTTAATATCCTTTATTATTAATCTAGTTATTAATAGTATTAATTTTACTTTTTTATTATATTATAACTAAATCCTTTAAATGCACTTAGTACGAAAATCCACAAATACATCTACAAATACAAACACGGTTAACCCATAAACGTTAAGCTTTAAAAGTCAAGATCTTTGTGAAAGTCGCATTTTGTTTAAATACCAACAAACGGTAAGATAAACTTCCTAACGAATGACCCACATGACGAGATGAGCTCACTCTTCCAAAATGCAGCTCTTGTCGGAAATAAGCAACCGAGTTCATTTTGCTTAAATACTTCAGCAAACAGTTCCTGACATAATCCTCTTAATACCGTCAAATTCGTCACTTTATTTAGAGAAAGTGAGTAAACAAGTCAAGATATTATTAAAATTAAAATCAAAAGGTCACATTTTATTATGCACATATTTATTTGACATTAATAGCTTTAGGGGTGAAGCAAGATGCTTTTCATATTCCCCACTATCTGTTGGGACTACAGTGAGGGAAAATTTTGCGAGCAGTTTGCTCACCCTGAATGGGCATGGAGATTATGTATCTCCATACCAGATCGCTGCAGCACATATATTTACATATATACATATATACATTTTTGACAACCACAGAAGGATTAATTAACTTAGACTATCATATTTTATTATTAGTATAAGTGCATAGAAATAGATATTTTGTTAACAGTTTCTTATAACTCTAAAATTAGAGAATATAATGAAAAATATTATAGATACACTCATATTTTATAGTTAAATATAAATAAAATATTAAAAATTTGGAAATATATATACAAAAACTGTTTTACAAAATTCAACGTATCCTTGGAAACAAATCTATGCTATTGTCAAGATTCGGTAATGATTTCATGTATTATTGCGAAGTATATCGACCAGCAAAATTAAATAAATTATTAACAATGAGTAATACTTTTTTTGAAACAATAAAGACGCCTTGATTGTTCATTGTTCATAATGTAAATCTCATTAAGAATGTTAATTACTTACTGGTGGCCATTTAAATGTGATAATTGCTCTATTCATTACACTAATGAATTATTCGCAGTGCATTGAGGTTATCTTGTTGTATACCAAAGATAACCACTCCATTTTAAGGAAATTAATCTCAGAGCTTTCCTAAAATCCAGAATGTTTTTTTTTTATATCTCAAGGGTGTATTCCGACATTGCTGAATCTTTTACGCCTGATGGTTTCGGCACCGATGTTATAAGGAAAAAGACTGAAATGAAGAAAAGAGAGAGAGGGAAAAAAAGGGGCCCACACCAGATGTAACCATCTCTCAGCTCTTACACAAATTTCTCCAGAGAAAAGGATACTTTGATGACAGTACAGTTGCTGTGAGGAAACCCTAAGTAACGGATGAACAGCGGGCTAGTTCGTTGATTTTTTTCTTCTTTCTTTCTTCTTCGATTTAGCGTGATCGAAAAGGAGGAAGACTTAAATACCTCTGTGTAGCTTTACAGTAATTTTTTTTTTATACTTTCGTTCCATCAAAAGAAAACACCAATGTGCCGAAAATTAAACTTGAATTACGTTTATCTGTCAGTAAATATGCTCTTTATCAGTCTATCTATTTTCCTTTAAAAAAGTACGCATGTAGAAAATATTAAAGCAGATTTACGTAACACCCTCAATAGAAATTTAAATCCAAGTTCAATTACGCTTCCACCTGGATATATTTATGTGACCGAAATTCTAATTTAACTTATATAAATAAACGAAAAACAATTATAAATATAATAACTATCACGTATAAATATATAGTATTTGTAATTATTTAGAAAATCCTCTTTATAAAAAAAATAAAATAAAATATTGGGAGAAGTATTCCAACACCTTTTATAAATTAATATAAAATACTTAATAAATCAAAATTTTCGTTGTTTTAGATAATCCATTTTGTTTATGAATTAATTTTGTGTTTTCGAACATTTTAGGTATATATTTAGAATTCCAAATATACTACGGATATAAATAATAATTTAGAATTTTAATAAAATAATATCAAAAGATCTCCATTAATTTTAAAAATATAACATTTTTATTATGTTATGTTACGTAATATACTTGTTTTCAGTTTTACTATTACAGTATACATAAGTTGGCATGAAAATATATTAGAATATTTCCGCTTTTCTTTACGATTTTTATATAAAATATATTAGAATTTTCCCTTTGTTCTTAATTTAAATGATATTAATAATAAATTCTCCAAAATAATGGATTACTCGTAATGTACTCTACCTAAGAATAGCACGTGATGTGTGTAAGGAAGTTAGTCTCATGAGTCCTTTCAGACATAACAGAAAAATAATCTAAGCCTTTTATTCACTAAAAAGAGTAGATGAGGCCGTTTAGCCCTGGTTAACTAATTCTGGAAACTGAGAGAGCCAGCAAGTCTCCACTCTTAGCCAATCATAAATAGATGACCCAAGACGCAATGCTTTTAAATGCCATCTGAGGAATTAGAGTGCGGTAAACAACAGCCGCTATCTTGTGGTCCCTGATCCTCAGACTATATAGGATTATCTGGAATAGTGTCAGTTCCAGTGGCGCACCCAGGAAGGGGATCCTGGCCCCACAAAAGAAAAAGGAAATAAACACTAGAAAATTTTCCAAAAATCTTTTCCTAATTAATAAAATTCATTTTTTTTTATTTATGTTGTGTCGTGTCTTCTATTTCTATACTACTTATGAATTAGCGATCACTGCAGATGCTCAGTTATAGGTCGTATGCAATGCGTAATGTATATTCGTAAATCGTCTACTCAACTCGGTCTACTCCACCCAAGATTAAATCTTGAGTGCTCGTCCCCCCCTCCCCCCAGATTAAATCCTGAGTGGGTCACTGGTTAGTTCTACGGAAATTTTCTTGTTTTAAAGATTAAGACCAGACCCAAATTTCCGTGAAAAAAAAAAAAAAAAACGCATACCTGTGCATGAGTTCGGCTATCCAGGGAACCGATCGAAAGAAGGCTCTAAAAAAGTTCCTGTAGTGGGCGACCAGAATCGAACTAACAACTGTCTTTTTTCGAGCGGCCTATCGCTCTGGATACAAACCATTTCCAGAGGACTACACAAGCCTTTAGAAATAAGATAGTTATCACAAACTATTCTTTATGCATCCGATTTCACAAACGAACCACTTCACAGCGCAAACATTCAGACATCCAACTGTTGTGTATTTGTAGCCGAGTACAGGCACAAGTTGCAACTTGTTAAATTCTCTGCTTACACCCCCTCCCCCACTGTAAATAGATATTTGACATTTGCTTCTAGCCAATGTCAGATATCCATTTTGTTTGCACGGAATGACAGAGTGAGAGAATGTGTGTTAATATTTCGGCGCTAAGTCTTAAGGACAACGGGCGCTAATTGCTAGCATATCAGGTGTACAACAGGGCGAGGTGTTGTGTTTCGATTCATACGGTAGGCCTTTGTACGCGGACGAAATATTTACGAAACTTTTAAATTAAAGCGAATATGTCTGGCGCAACACTTTGTTAGGCAACTTGCTGAGAGGAAATTTAATATGATGTCGAACGCCAAACTCGTTGCTAAGATTGAAAATCACAAAAGGTCGTCAAAGCATGCGTGTGTGTGTGTGTGTGTGTGCTTAACTTTGGATGTGTATTTGTCGTCAAGCTCGGATTTCTCATCACTTTCTAGAGAAACCATATTACCGTAGTTGGATTTTTATTCCCCCCTCCCCCCTCTTTTACTAGCGCGAGTCTTTGAGGTGTCAAGTTCGGTGATTTTCCGGAGCTAGCTGGCTGTCAATAGACTTGTTGAAATACATGCAAGATGACACCCAATTCGGAATCAACACTTTTATCATCCCTAAACAATTCTAGATTCGTTTTCCAAACGTGTTGCAAAATTAACGACAGCAAATTCTATCAGAGAAATGGATGTTGAAATTATCTGTAAAAGTATTTTTTTTTTATCCTACTTTGGATATTTGCTTTTGTTCGGGTAAGCAGAGTGTGAAAATTGCAAGAAGCATCATCTTTAACTTCGATTTATTTTTGACAATGTAAATATCTTTGCGATGTAAATACTGAAGAAGTTTTTTTTTAACATGTCATTTTGATAGAATAAAAACCAAGATTAATAAAAAAAAAAATTTATTTTTGATGTTAATTTCATCAGAAAAACATTCGGTAATTTTCAACAATTACTACAGTCATTGTTACGTCATCGTTAACGTTTTATGCAATTGACATATTCCTAATTGTTTAAAAAATTTCCAACAGGAAATTGAACAACAGTGTCTCGTCAGTTGCAGATGAACAAAGTCTGCATGTAGATTCCAATTTAGGTCGATTTCAACAAATAGTAGTTTGTTTTCGATTTCCATGTCAACAGTTTTTGTGCAGAATACTTTTATATTTCTTCTTCTCTTTTATCCGTTCTGTTCTGCTTCACTGTATACTTAAATTAGCCATGAAAAATCGAAAAATATTGAAAAACCATATCGTTTATTTAAAAAACAAGACAAAAGAAACTTCCGTTCGCGGAATATACAGAATTCTGTATCTCCTTCAGTTTTCCCAAAGTAAGAATGTTTTTCTTGTCTCTCTTCTGCACGCTGTTGGTCATATAACGAGTTTAGGAAATCGATAAAGATAACAGTATCTTGTTACGACAGCGGAGGACTTCGTATAACCGGATAACTGTTGTTACTTCTGCGGAGATCTTCATGAAAGCTATATGTCCTGCAATCCACTCCCACATAAGCTTGTTTCTTCTTCCTGTCCTCCCCCACCCCCTGCTGCATTTCATATAGCACTAACCCCACCTAGCGGTTGATGCAAGAAGCCATTCAGGAAATGATTACAACAGTGGCTAGAGTAGTGTGTACATAGTTTATTGACGGCATTCCTTTAGCCGAAATGAAAAGAGAAAATCCCCGTAAAACTTATCTTGTTCGTGTGTCAGTCTTCGCATTTTTCTGACTCCGAAATGAAAACTGAATATCCGTTGCCCTTCTATCGCACAACAGTTAGCTCAGTAATGGGTTAATATCGCAGTAAAATAGACTCTTATGGGAAGGATTTTATTCTGATATTGACGCACGTATGACACATACGTCGATATTGGTCGCCACAATCACTAAAGATGTTCATATCTTATCCCGGTGTTGTTAAGAAGACGTAGAAGAAATCGGTGTTGATAGGACAGCAGATTACACATCACCATCAAGTACAAAATGCTTACAAATCACATTTTCCTTCAGTGGTACAAAAATATGAAAGTCACTGGGTGCAAGATCAGGGGCGTGAGGTAAATTTGAAGAATTTTGTAAGGATTCGTGAGTTGTATTGCTCCCCCCCCGCGCAGTACACACAAACGTTTTCGTAGTTGAAGAGGACGATTAACAATGCTGCCCCCCCCAGCGAGATGTAAACCAGTTGGGAAATGTCGTTATGTTCAATACGTCTATCCCTACTGTATAATATGACCTATGCCGTTACGTTGTCGTTCTCTGTGGAAAAGCTTTAGCGCCCCGATGATTGTTCCTCTTGGCTGTGTGTTTTACTATTGATAAATGCATTTATAACCCAACCAAATCTGTTTCCATGACAACGACGTGTTTTCATTTAACATGTAAAAATCACCAATCTGTTCATCTCTTTTGACTATATTGCAGTCGTTCCACCATTTTGCAACTGATGGCGGAGCCACGAGTGGCGTCATCTTGTGGCCATACGAGGAAACAGTCGATACAAACGCTTTCTTTACTTATTTGATCTGTTTGCCAATAACTTTTTGCACAACGCTTAGTTCTATAGCTTATAAGTCCAAAAATGTATGATTTCGAAGCTCAGTAACTTCAGCAACCATTAAGAAACACATCGCTATGGGGGTGGGGGGAGGTGCATGTCAATCCAAAAAGGACAGGCCTAAACAAACGATCGTGGTCTAGCATATAAACGTCAGTCTATAAGCATAAAAGGATCCGAATTATTTGTTTATTTGTTATTTTATATATTTATAAAAATATATTGTTAGTACATTATTTTGGACACTTATTCATTTATATTAAACTTAATTAAATAAGTAATGGAAGAGATTAAGCCGAATTATTTAAAAAAATTAAATTTATTTATTTATCAATTAAAACAGTTTAATGGAATGACAAGCGACATCAGAGCATTGCTCCTACTTTTATATTGGTTAAGAAAAAAAAAATTGAATACAATTTCATTTAAGAATAACTTTATCATTAAGCAGTTACAACATCAGAAGAACAGATTAGTTGTTTAAGAACATTTCCCAGTATATAATAAACTGCGCTCGACTCCGAAATATTAGAAATATCATCCGCATGGAAGTTGGAATCACAGGCAACACGTGACATACAATGACTTTAAATTTACCTCTCCCCCTCCTTGATACAAATTGAGAGACGTCTTAATGCTGGTGCTCACCTAATATTATTGCTTGTACATCCAAGAAATTACTAAAATTCATCGTAATGTTTTTTTTTATTATTATTATTAAGGGGGGGGTATGTGTGGAAAGTTTCAGGAATCTTAGAGTCGATGTTCAGTAGTATTTTATTGTTTTTTTTTTTTGTGTGTGTGTGTGTGTGTGTGTGTGTGTCCAACGTTTATTTTGGATTCAGAATTCATCTTTGCGTATTAGGTGGTACAAGAATGAATGTTACGTAGTGTGATACAAGTTTCCTCCTAATCGATGCAGAAATTAAAAATATGAATGCAAATAATACGATAAAAGTTGAACAAATTAATTAATTATTTAGCAATATAATAAACTCACATATTAGTTTAATTGACCATACTATGAACTAGAAGACTGATATTTGAATCGTTAAAATTCTCTTATTAATGGGAAATGTTGTCTTAATTTTACAAAATCAATTATTTTTATTTTTAATAAGACCTGCATATCTTACTTAGGTAGGTTGCGAAGAAAAAATAAGTATCTTATTGGATCAAATTTCTTCTAGTACACAATAAAATTAATGGTTTGTCCGAAGAGCATTTTTTATTCTACTAATATTTAGTAGAAGACGAATGCTCTTTTGTTTATACGTTGGCAGAAGATTGTAACATTAATTTAAATAATATAAAACAAGATAACATTATCTGAACTTCTAGCATTAAGTAATTTTTTATATTATTTTCGTGAATTTTTATTATTAAGAGTAATGGTTTCATCTATTTTCAGTAAGTAGTCTGTAATGACTTTAAATATACCATTCTTATAGGCATTATAACGACTATAATTTTATTGTCGTCATTTTACACAAGTCTATTCATTCCATAGTTTATTTACTGTCTCTCTGCCAACAAACACGAATGCAACAACGTTTGCGCAGTAAATAAGCACTTAACGAATATCTGATTGGCTAATTGCAGAGATTACGAATCATTTGATTTCAACGAACTTTTTTTTTTTTTTTAAATCTACTTATATTTCCACGATCGAGACGTACTTGTGGTGCGTGCGTGTGTGCGTGTTTATCTCTCGTATTTTGCACAACGTCTTCGGATGCAGTCAACAACAAACTCAAGTATATCTTAAGTCTCTTCGTCGAGATAAAAGCCTGAGCAATTTGAGATTTCATAACGATTTCCTTTAGGAGTGTCTTTGTCCCTATTGCACGTGGAGAGAGAGAGAGAGAGAGAGAGAGAGAGAGACAGAGAACGCAATGGTAGAGATGCTATAGCTTGTTAGTGCCACTTTTATTTATGCTACTTCTTGTAGCCATTTCATAACACTACTGTTTCCTAGGAGAGCACTCCTAAGACGTCGCGCACGCACACGCACACACAAGGACTTTTTTTCCCCCAAAGGAATGACCGGACTACACTTTCTCCTCGACTTCGTTTTTGCTTGAAGTTTTCTTTCACTCCACGAATGACGTATGTTGTAATTTAATATACAGAATCGAGAAAAAGTTACTCGGCACGTGCTTAACGACTTCACCTCCCGAATTGGTGAAAGTGGCCTACGCATCTACCGATGCTGTAATTCCCCGACGCCACTGGGTATAAAACCAACGACCAGAGGAGAGAGAGACACGATAAAAACATCCGATCACGCAACTAACATTCTAGCAAATATATGACTGCATCCAGTTCACATTTAAGTTCCGATAAACACGAGAAAATTCTTATAGAGACATTTAAAACAGGTGTGGAAGAACAAATGTTCCTTCTAATCTGAGCAATAGTTCAAAACACTATCATCATCATCTGTACAGTTAATATTTCAACTGCGCATGTGCTTACAAAAGATGACTATCGGGTATCGTAGATCTACGTGGTAAGTTACTAATCAGCATTATACTGGCTAGCCAAAGAGCTCCAGTGGAATGTGTTTTAGATAAAAATTGGATAACTTTTTCTAAGTTAACCTACGTTTAATGGCAGTTATTGCGAAATACTCTTTATACATCAGGTGTTAACAGAAGATATTGATGAAGTTTTTTTGTTTTTTTTTTTGACTCTCTATCCTCAGATAAGTCGATGCTTTGTGGAAGAATATACCATAAGAATTCTTTACCTTTGCAACGACAATAGATCACTCTACAGAGTTGGAAACATCGATAAATACCAACAGTAAGGAACTTAATGTAAAGTCCATCAGTAATGAAGGCATGTTTCTTTCCACTGCCCTTCTTCAACAAGGGAAAAAAAGTATCTGTCCTATCAACCTAACTAGGGTTTAACATTAGTTCAAACTGGTTGATAAGCAATTATAATATTTCGAGTCTCTCTTTTTTTAAACCCATGAAGCGGGTTTACCATGTCCGCAAGTTACGTGTGTTCTCTGACCGATTTGCTCCTTTTTATGGATGAAACTCTGCAGGTAAAATCCTGTTAATTCTGTTTATAAGGACTCACTCAAGTCATTATAAACGCTTGTCATGTCCTAGAGACTGGAACCAAGTCTTTGTAGCGTGATCGTTACCAACTAAGTACAAAGACGCGTTGGTGTAATAAAAATTTTCGTTTTAGTATTCTTAGCATATGCAGAAGCGCATATGTACTCTTTAGTTGGGACTAATATGGTTCGAATACCGTCTAGGATACAAGAGTCTTAAGAGTTTTCACTTGAAAGTGAATTTTTCCTTCTATAAAACAGACAAACCACCCGAAGAACACATAAAAAGAAATATAATACTCCACTTAGCTTTACTTTGTCCAGTTTGATCGTAACTAATCAACAACTCCTCTGCTTACACATCATTATCTGGCTGTCACATTGCACTTATCATCGCTTTGGTTTTTTCTCTATCATAGCTTTATAGTTATACATTATTTTAAATATTCATTTTATTATTTCTATCAATGTTAATGTAGTAATTTTCAATTCGATGCGTACTTAATACATATAGATATAATATAGATATAATACATATAACTGTCACTCCAATGACCCATTTGACGCGATAATTTGATCACTTTATAAGCATAAAATGTATATCAAACTCTAATCAGAAACTTCTAAAACAATCATTACTATCAAATAATCACGCATTTATTCACTCCTTACAATAAATAAAATGGAAAACTATATTAATAAATAAAAGGTGTATTTGTAAATTATTATCCCATATAACCAAATTTTATCTAATTTTAAGATTTTATAATGCAGTTATCAGAATTATTATTATTACAGATAAAAACAGAACATTATTTGTGTACGTAAAATAATAAGCATGTGAAGCACGTGTTGCCAAAGTATGTACTTTAGGGTAGTTCGGCTCAAGGCGACTCCAGGAAAAGGTAGATCAAGCATTTACTGAATTCATTTTGTTTTCCTTTCATAGGTTTCAAAATAAGGATAATTATTCCCCCCTTAATAAAGACTTAAATTTAGATTGAGAGATTAAACTTCTGTTTCAACCATTATTACCATCTTTAGTTCTTATTTCAACCATTATTACCATCTTTATTCCTTATAAGGACTGGCTTAAAGGGGCGAAGCAAGAATGCTTTTCATCTTCCCCTTTATCTGTAGAGGACAGGGTAGGGATAAGGTGTTATTGAGCTATAAAGCTCTGGTCATGGCAGGAGGGTAACAGCAATGGCCGAGCCTCAGTTAGAACTTCATTGGCTACAGCATTGCCATCCATTACCCTCCAAGGGTATTAATCACCGCATCTCACGGTCGATTCCATCTCGCTCTCTACCACCCACCCGTTATTACCTTAGTCCTTATAGTCCTTATAAGGACCGGCTTAAAAGGGTGAAGCAAGTATGCTTTTCATCTTCCCCATTATCTGTAGAGGACAGTGTAGGGATAATGTGTTATTGAGCTATTAAAGCTCTGATCATGGCAGGAGGATAATAGCGATAGCCGAGCCTCAGTTAGAACTTCGTTGGCTACAGCATTGCCATCCATTACCCTCCCAGGGTACCGAATACAATCAAACTCAATATCACCCCCGTTATTACCAAACTTAATAGTTAAGTTATGAATAAATCTTTTAATTGATATAACTTACTGTGGATGGATATACATAAATAATAAAACCAATGTGGAAATAATATTTGACATATTTACTATTTGACAAAATTACTTCTTATTTTGTTTTATTTCCATACTTTTTATTCTTTTTTTTTTGCAGTATTTGGCATCGTACACGTTATTAGCATTTTACTGTAACTATTGGTCACGTGTCAGCCGAAGTACATTTCTTGTGTTAATAACTTGTATTTTTTTTTTTTCTCTTTCGTTTTTCAGCAAGTTCTCTAGCTGCATACATAACAAAAATTTCGTTTAGTGCTTTCTATGCTTCAGTCTAATCCGATTATAAAAAAGAAACAAGATAGGATGACAAATATATATATCCAATTACTACTTTGTGCAGCCGGAAATTTTTTTTTTGTTTGTTTGTTTGGTTGGTTGGTTGGTTCTATTTTCTTTGTGCTTTTTTGCTAATAATATTACCCCGTTTTACTGTCACGCTTTGCCATTACCGACTTCGGATGGAGCTGCTACGAGTTTCTAATACAGACTTAATGCTAAAAGCAGAAATTAAATAATATTGATGTTACGTAATTCTTCTGTCTCCATCTACGGTAAAGGACACTCTTGGATGCAGCTTATTTTTATTTTTTTATTTGTTCTGCTGAAAAACTAATCAGTGTATTTCTAGTAATAGTCTTTAATGAAAACAGATATGTCATTCAATTAGTAATTTTTTTTTTTGCAAAATTTTTGCAAATTCGTTGATAAACAAAACAAAAATAAAATAAAACGGGCGCTTTGAACCCGCACACTTAAAAAAAAAAAATTCTGAGAGAGAAGATAATTTTCTCACTTAAACGATCCATCGATTTCCTGGGTGTTGTTTGATATCACTCGAACCGGAAATGAAACAATCAAATCGTTCCTGTTTTCTTGACCCCCCCCCTTTCCCTCAATAATAAAAATACACGAACGAATACCCTTAGGTGCGTGTGTGTGTGTAAGAGAAAAGGGCTGTCTAGTATAATTAAAACTCAATTCGATTTGGAAGAGTGTCAGTTGATTTGCGACCAGCACCATCAACTAGCCTTGGACAACCCGCCCACATTGATAGTGGGGAAGCATTCGGTCTAGTAATGGGATGACTTCCAATTCTTTTTTTTTTTTTTTTTTTTTTGTCCGTAACCCGCCCTACTTCGATCCAATCTTCTAGCGCACGCACACACACACACACACGCTTGCACAATACGTGATCTAGAAAATTCATTCTTTGAAGTCGTTTCCATTTACGAAAACAAACAAAAATAATGAACACAAAATCTTTCAGGAGCTTGAAGATTAAATGGAAATTTGAGGGTCCCATTCGCTGATCAGAAGTTGAAGAGCCCTTTTTTTTTTTTCATCAGTATTTTTTGTTGTTTTTCGTTCTCTCTCTCTTTCTCCTCATCTCTCCTTTATTCTTCTTCGGGACTTAAGCCGTCAGGATGTGCTAGAAGTGAAGGCAACAGAAATCTAATCAATTCAAAGTAATTTCTCTGTCTTTTCCTCTGTTATGCAAATTAGTCCCGAGCTCCACATGCATAAAAGCTGGTTGTGGTAGCACTCCCATGTAGAGAATTTGAAAATAAAGGACATTTTTTGTCACACTAGCTAATGAAAGTGAAAAGTTTGTCTTAGTGAGTAAAAGAGACGTTAAAAAAAAAGAAATAAAGAAACAAATAAAAAGAAAACATTGAATTTTCTCTTCCCCATAGTCCGCTACAGTGATGTTTAAACAAAGATTGCTTCTCTTATTAGATTAATGAAAAATACTCGTTTAATTTAAGATTTTATTTTCTTCTTCCCGTTTAATAAACACTATTGCGTAGAATAAAAATAATTAAAAGTGCTGAAGAAATAATTTCAACAATGAAAATCTCGTATACGAGGTCTGTTAAACCATTAGGGAAAGAGGGAAAAAATTTTGGCGTATTCACATTTTTTGTTTTTTTCACATTGCGCATGCTCACATATTATTACGTTCCATCACATTTATATGTAAGTTAGTTGAAAAGAATTTTCTATTTGAAAAACATTTTGGTGCCTTTTATTTATTCATATAAATTCTTTTAAACTTTAAGATAAAAGATTCGTTTTTTAAAATTCGATATTAGTTATTAAATGCCAAGTTTTTTTATAATTTTATTAAGGCATTCTCAAAAAATATAAAATTATTCCTTAAAAGAGAAAATAATAAATAAAGCAGGAAATGACGTTTCTTTTAATAATGCGGAAAATTGTTGCTTAACCAATGAGAATATTTTTAGAAAGTTATTAAATAATTACAGTTCCAAAAAAGTGAATCGAATTAAAATATTGAACTAATGTTTAAATATGTGCAGAAAGTTTCGAGATATTAAACTGGGCAGTTTAATCCAGATGTTTTTTGAAGTTTTCAAATAAACAAATAAACTGATCCTAGAATATATTCATTTCATAGAATGAGTGTGAATTTTACAAAATAAATACGTTAGATATATTTCATCCGCCATTTTTTAATTTCAGTATCGATATTTGCATCGTTAAAAACTGAGTTGTCGTCATATGACGTCATCGTTTCACTACCAATTAGGATGGAGGTTGGAATTTGCTGGCTAGTTACGATGCCAGTGTATGATTTTGTGTCCTTTGGCTGGTTTGTCTGTTTTGCAGGAATGAAAGCAATTTTTTTTTTTTTTTCAGAAGATAAAACCACTTGTCTATCTAACTCACCTACAGTTGAAAAATTCTTAAAAAAGGTTTATCGCATAATGAACGGGATTTGAACCCAGTTGAAGAATAAAATGAAGAATAGAAAAGGTGAAAAAATAAGAGATTTTTTTCACCTTTTTATATTACAAACAGGGAAAAAACGTTGATTTTCAAATAAATAAATCTAAAATTCGTTATTCTTTCTATCATAGTACTATTTTAAATATTTATGAGCTGTTATAAATGTATTCATATATATTTCAACCTAGCGCGACTTCTTTTTTGACAGAATACACGGAATGACCCGGCAATTTAAACTCCATCTGTTCGCCTCAGTTTCCTGGCGTACAATTCAATAGCCAGTGATCACTAGAGCATGGGTATTAGCCATTCATCCTCTTTCACACATGGTTACCTCTGATTATTACTTATTGGAAGAGTGCTAAGAATCAGCCGCTAGTCCTTAGAAGCAATTGCATCGGAGTTAGTGTTCTTGACCAAGATAATTGCTTTCCTATGAGGTGTTGGATCAAAAGCATACAAGTTATGTCCTTGTAGCAATCACACGTGCCTTGCGTATAATAGTTTGTGCTCTTTATGTTTATTTTTATCCATAAAAAAATAATTTGGCAGTATTTAGCAGGTAATCTAATATAACACAAAAAAAAACTCATCACTTAAGTTACTTGGATATTCCGTTAGATGGCGTTGGTAATCATATATTCAGTAGTTCATAGTGTACTCATCAGACGTCCATAAAGGTATCTGATTCTTTGAAGAAAAACAAATAACGTATATTGTAATGGGTTGTTCGGAGTTCAGAGAGCAATTTAACACCAAGCAAGTGCCTTAGGGGGGGGGACTGTTTTTTTATCGAAAAAAAAAAAAAGCTCGTGCCAAAGTAATATACTTAAATTTTCCAATAGATCTAATGCGCTTTATTTTATATCTTTTTATTAAACTGTACCTGTGTAAAGTTGAATTCCGTAATGAATCCACCAAACAAACGTTCCGTGTATGTTGTGAAGGCCATTAGCTGGATAAATATGCACATTGGGTTACGAAAAAAAAAAAACTAAACAGCAAAGAGACGTTTAATGTTTGAGAAAATGACTTTAAGGTAATTACCAGAATAAGTTCGAGGATGGAAAAAAAAAAGCAGGGGGGAAAGGAGATCGAATTTGGCTAAGGGAAAAAAAAACATCATTAAAGGAAGCACACAGACACACGCACACACACACACACACACACTGTAGAGCGATATATAGAGCGGGACAAAGAATCTAGACAGTTATAAAGAAACCAGTGCCAACGCTGGCGTATAAGAAGAAATCTCATTACTACAATTTTATCTCTTCTTTACCATTAATCACCAAGCCAATGTTCATTGATGGTTTTAAAACTTTCTACCAAGATGGCCATATATTTTGATCAAACTGACAAAAATTCACAGCGAACAGTGTGTTTGCGACGAAACAGACCCTGTGATGTATACGTTTATTTTTAAATGATTTTACTTAACGCAATTGTACATCGGTAAACAAGCTACTAGGAACGTTTCGCAAACTAGCAATTTATTTTGATTATATCTCACTTAAAGTAGGGATGTCTATCCGAACTATTCTTTCAGTATAATGATTCTTAAAATATTGTGTCCTGGAGATTTTCTCTGGAGATAATTCAATGGATATTGTTAAGAAGAAGAAAGCACGCATTTGTAGACTCTCTTTTGAATCAACAATATTAAAATTTTGAATATATATGCGCAGAAATAAAGCGCAACTATACGTAACAATGAAACATTTCTCATTGTTGGCAGATAATATGTTTTAGATGTGATAAACGTTGGAAGTTTTTATTGATATTGTTGGAGCTAGTACGCTGAAAAGGAGGTAATTGTTGTCTTATTCTTTCTTGAAAACTAGGTCTGAATGTTTGTACTGGTACTACTACTGCTAATCGCAATAATAAAAAGATTAAAGGCAGTCTGAGGTTTAATAACCAATAAAAATGAGTTTGCAAATAATTTTAATCAGTATAGAAAAAAATAAATCCTATAATGTTTTTAATCCTAAAGAAAGTAAACAGGACTCTTTTAGCCCTTAAATCTCACCCACCCCCGAAAATCATCCCTCCATTTTTAGACGCATCGATAGTGAGTTCATTGTTATCAACGATTTTGGAGACTTCGGAGGGGGGAGAGAGAGAGAATACAGTAGTTATGATGCCAAGCTATTTCGTGATGATAATCTTAACAGTGTTACTATATAAAACAATGCCAGTCGATTTTTCTGATTTTCAGAGCTAAAAAGAAGAGTTTCAGGTACTAAACTTTCCTTGGTGCACCAAAGATATTTTTCAAATAGCATAACACTCGAAATAGTAACTTTAATAATTCAATTAAATATCATTATTTAATAATATCATACAACAATTTTCTTTCCTGCAACAATACAGTTACATTGATATTCACACAATCCACGTATGCACAGTGAAATACTATTTTTATTAATCACATTAACAAATACTGTATTTTGTTTCACGTCTAAGACGTCATCAATGCGGGTTGAAGAACAACAATGAAAACCTGAATACAAATAAACAATGAAAAACGCGTGTATTATAATGGAAATTTACGGAAATCAACAAGAGTTCAAAGACAATTATTTTTATAGTTAAGTACATCATAGATTCCAGGAGAACTATAATGGTCATGTCGGAGAGTTATTTTTGTTTTAATAATTCCTTGATCAATGGACGTGGTTTTATGTAATGATTACTTCCGTTTATTTAGGTGACTTTCGTGGATCCCTACAAATTACAGAATACGTATTTCGATCGCGAAGAAGCAAATTCGTTTTCTATTGAGATGTTTTTTTTTTTATCCAAATTAATCTCTAAGTTCTTCGCATCAAAAAGACCCAGTTTGAGGCAAAGAAATTCTAGTAAGCCTACTTATGATCCAAGAATTATACATAAAAATCACTGATAGTTTCTTTCAACATCCCCCCCCCCACCAAGGAAAGAAGAATCCGTAGAACTCTTATTCCTTATATAAAAGGACATGCAGCAAAGATTTTGAAAAGATTCTAACTCGCCGCCATCTTTAAAATTATCAACCAAATCTTGAAACGCGTACCTTTTCCAAAAGAAAAACTGTCACCATTGCTATGCCTGGTGTTTACCAAGTTCCATGTTCTTGTAATTAGTCTTATTATAGTCAAATGGGAAGTTCAGTAAAAAATATATATATAAACTTATCGAAGCTCATACATTTGGTCTGGCTGAATAATAAACTAACAGGATTCAATACCAAATTCCTACACAGATGTAAATGGAACGTTTCAAGTTACTATGTGAGCCTAACTTAAATCGTAATGATTGTCGATATTCCAAAAGCTTTGGAAATTATATCTTGATTGCATTTGAAGATGTTTTTTTAAAGAAAACAAACATTCTATATATATATATATCCGGGGAGTTCTTTATCCTAGTTGCTACGTAACTTGATGTTTGAAACGCCAATTGCAGTATACGTGGTTTTCACTGTTGTTATAAATTAAACCCAAAACTCAAGTTCTTTTTATATAATAATGTAACTTAATACATGACATGACTTTCAATGTGAAATTGATATTTCACTATAATTTAAAATAAAATGAAATAGTCCTTATCCTTATAAGGACTGGCTTAAAGGGACGAAGCAGAAAGCTTTTCATCTTCCCCGTTATCTGTAGAGAACAGTGTAGGGATAAGGTGTTATTGAGCTATTAAAGCTCTGATCATGGCAGGAGGGTAGCCAACCTCAGAACTTCATTTAGTACAAACATTCAGAGCTACAGCATTGCCATCTATTACCCTCCAAGGGTACTGCCATATGTTAAGGTAAAGCCGTCTCTAAAAATTCGGACGATCCCTAGGCCACTCAATCATGGGCGAAAGACCGTCCATCTCAGCGTTGGCCTTCCACCCACACACCACCACCGAGCAGAACCGCTCATATTCCGAAGAAAAGCATTCACCGACAAAGCCCCTCAGCGGGCCGTGCCGGAGATCACGACCCCCGGAGACTCAAATTGCTCCCTTAAGGCAAAAACCTTAAAGAGAGCGAACTCAAACTCTCGAATCTCTGCGCCCCAGGGGATAACAGCAACAGCCGAACCTCAGTTAAACTTCATTGGTACAGCATTACATCCATAACTCTCCACGGGTATTAATATTAATCAACGCATCTCACGGTCTCTGCTCGAAAATTATATAGTCCTTATAAGGACTGGCTTAAAGGGGCGAAGCGAGAATGCTTTTCATATTCCCCGTTATCTGTAGAGGATAGTGTAGGGATAAGATATTATTGAGCAATTAAAGCTCTGATCATGGCAGGAGGGTAACAGCAATAGCCGAGCCTCAGTTAGAACTTCATTGGCTATTGGCTACGGCATTGCCATCCATTATCCTCCAAGGGTATTGGATTGAATGAATCAATCACCGCATCTCACGGTCGATTGATTCATATCTCCTTGTATCATTCTCCTCGAAAATTATATTGACAATTGACAATTGACATTTATGTCTTTAGGGGTGAAGCAAGATGCTTTTCATATTCCCCGCTATCTGTTGTGGTTGCAGTGAAGGTAAAATTTATTAGCAGAATGCTCGCCCTGATTGGGCATGGAGATTATGCATCACTAAAGGAGGCCAATATAGCTTTTGGTCTTCTGTATTTGAATATGTCCGTTGGATCGTATGCTGTAGCTTGTTGAACCAAATCGTTGGGATGTGTGGACGTCTTTAGGGAAAAACTTGGTGGCTAAGGATCGTAGAAAAGAGAAAATATAGGGAATATTTGTGGCTCTGTGGAGTTGGCTGTTTCTAACATACCACGGGGCATTCAAAATCATTCTCAGGCACTTGTTCTGCACTCGCTGTATTTTGATGATGTTAGCATTAGAGGTGTGGCTCCAGGCCGGAGAGGCATAGGTGATTATAGGACGAATCGTCAACTGGTATAGCTGCAATTTGATTCTGTTGCTGAGCTTGCTATTTCTATTAATTAGCGGATAGATCTGTGCTATGGCTTTAGATGCCTTTGTGCATGCAGACTTGGTGTGTTGATTGAAAGATAGCTTTTTGTCGAGAATTACACCCAGGTAATTTGTTTCTGACTTCCAGGGAATTTTAGTATTGAATAGTAACAAATCTCCTACAGGAGACATTGGCCTTTTTGAGAAAAGAACGGCTGAGCTTTTCTGGGGGTTGACTTCCAATCTCCACTTAGAGAACCAACCCTCCAGCTTTAGAATGTTTTCTTGAAGCTTTCTGGTAATGAAAAGGGGTCTGAGAGATCTGGTTAGTATTGCCGTATCGTCCGCATATAGGGCCAAAATGGAAGTCATCGGATTGTGTGGGATGTCTGACATGTATACAGAGAACAGCAATGGAGCTAGTAGAGATCCCTGCGGCACTCCAGCAAAGATGTGGCGCTGGGAGGATGTAGAACCGTTGATTTTTACTTGCATTGATCTATTTTGAAGATATGAGTGGATTAAATGAACCATTTTAGGTGAGATGCCGGCTGAGATAAGCTTGTGCAGGAGTCCAAAATGCCAGATTTTGTCAAATGCTTTGGATAAGTCTAGGAAAACAGCGCCTGTGCACTGGCGCCAGTTGTAGCTGGTTGTGATGTATTCAACAATTCTGTGGATTTGCTGGGTAGTACTATGGTGTTGCCTAAAACCAAACTGTTCTTTTGGAAGGATGTTTAGGTCATTTATTGGAAAATTATATAAGCGTGCCTCAATTCTTTTATTACAAAAATATTAATAAATAAAAATGGTGTATTTTCAAAAAACGTGATTATTAACAATTAACTGAAAAATTTAAGATTTGAAATAAATTTAATATATATAATAAAGTATGATTTAGTATATTTAACTTATTTTCATATTCTATTTTAACATCTAATGTATACCACATTAATCAATCTTTTCCCCTCCCTGACAATGGGAGAAATGATTATAATTTGTATATATATTACTACAGGATCGACATAACGTGTAGGGTTATTATCATAACAGATGAGTGAATATCTTGAAAACAACGAAAGAAAACAATAAAAAAAATGGCAAAGTAGCATCAATTTATAAAGCAAAAATAACTTCACTTAAAATAATATTCATCAATGTATTATTTCGATTAATCTCTTTTTATCACGTAATAATTCAAAAAAAAAATACGAAACTAGACAATCATGTGTGCCCGATATTATTTATTCTTCTTTCCCCTTAAATTTTTTCTTTTAAAATTTCTTATTCGCTGACATTTAAAGATTGAGAATCAAAAATGCAGAGAGGGAGACTTAAAGATAGCTTCAACCGAAATGAAAAGAAACAAAAAAAAAAAAAATCTTGGCATAGCATTCAATCAGAAAAATATATCGCTATTGGACGTAGATGTTCTCCTATTTCATGATTGATGCGGTTGAATACATTTACCAAGATCACAGTCTTTGGTGTATTGTGCGTGTACGATAGTTCCTGGGAGCATACTCTTCAAAGATCAATTGTCAGAGCTTACACACCGATGGTAAAAGTGCTAGCGAAAAGGGATATTTGAGAAGTCTACTATCACGAAAAAGGATCTGAAAACAGTGTGATAGGCCAGCTATTGCTATAAGTCACAGTCAATTTTGTACGTTTTTTTTTTTTTTTTTTTTAACCTCTTTCCACCCTGTTATACTTGCGTGTGTGTGTGCTGACTATAGTGTAACAATCTAATGCATTTTATTCGATATTTTCATGTTCAAAAGTGCTCAGGGGGCTGTAGAATGGAAAGAAAAAGAAAGAATCCTACTCGATTCTTCTGTTGTTCCTATCTTGTATAATGCTACTCATATGCCTAGCGATACTAGTCAGCTAACTTTCTTTCCCATTCGACTATCTTGTTATTTTTCTGCCTTATTAAGGATTCCGTATGGCTGAATGAATACCGAAAAATCCCCCAAGCCATGTTTTATTGAACTAAGACTTCCCATGTATTTGAATAATATAAGTTTGAAAAGAAAAAAAAAAAAAGTTGCCTTTGCTTGCTTTCTCATTTCGGTTGCAGATAACATTTTTATACATAGCCCGGTAATCCTCTGCTTGTTTCGATAGATTAGCGTTTCTTCCCAGTATTTTAGTGTGCTCTTTATCAAGAAGCTTATGCATTCAAATAGCCCTCAAAGAGTATTTTTCTTAGCCCTCCAAAAGTATTTTCTTAAATACGTTATTTTATTCAGAAGATTACAGTATTCTTAACACTTCGAAAAGGTTGCGTTTTCAATGTTTCCGTAACATCTTTTAAATACAAAACACGTCTTATAATATCATTTGGAATAATAAATACATCGGTTTTATTTTTAAAATGATATTTATTGTGTAAATAGTAACAAAAGTAATTTATTAGTACTTTGTTTTAGTATGACAACTCGCACAACGTTACTGATTGGATGGGCGAAGCAAATATGCTTTTATATTCCACTTTGTCTGGGTAGGTAAACTGGTGAATGGGGTAGTTTTGAGCTTTATGCTCTCCCTTTGTGGCCAATGTGGTTAGTTGATTTCAGCTGGGAGCAGGATTGCTTTTGGTCTTCTGTGCTTGTTGTAGACTGTCTCATCGTATTCTGAGGCTTGTTTGATCAATAGGTTAGGATGGGTGATTGCTCTGGCGAAAACCTATTCTGCTAGATCCTGTAGTGGGGGGGGAACGTATGGGATTTTGGTCTCCGATGGATCTGGGTGTTTCTGACATACCATGGTGCGTCCAAAATCATCCATAGGCACTTATTTTGAATTCTCTGGAGTTTTAGGATATTAGACTGTGAGGTGTGGCTCCACGCTGGGGAAGTAATAAGTGATTACAGGACGTATCACCATCTTGTATATTAGCAGTTTATTTTGTACATGAAGTTTACTTCTACGGTTAATGATGGGGGTAAAGCTGTGCTATGGCTCTGGATGTCTTGCAGCAGATGAATTTAATGTGACTGTTGAATCTTAAGTTTTTTGTCCAGTTGAACTCCAGATACTTGGTTTCTGTTTGTCAGGGAATCTTTATTCCATTGAGTTGGGTGTCTTCATTAATGAGCACTTTTCTTCGGGTAAAAAGCATAGCTGAGCTTTTCTGTGGGTTGACCTGAATCCTCCAATCCGACAACCACTTCTCAAGAGAGGGGATGCTATCCTGGAGTCTTTTGACTGCCAGCTTGGGGCTTAGAGATCTGGTCAATATTGCCTGTCATCGGCATAATACGGCAGTGATGGTTGTTCTTGGGTTTTGCGGGGTATCAGCTACGTAGATCGAGAAGAGTACGGGAGTCAGAAGAGAGCCCCGGGGTACACCTGCCAGATTTATTTGTCTGGATGATACGATTCCGTTGATTTTTATCTGCATGTATCTGTCTGAGAGATAAGAGTTGATCAGCCTTACGATGTTTATGGGTATGTTGACTTTTATAAGCTTGTAGAGTAGGCCCTGGTGCAAGACTTTGTCAAACGCTTTTGCTAGATTCAAAAATACGGCTACAATGTGCTGGTTCCAATTAGAACCGAGTGTGATGTGTTCTACCAGGTGGTGTATTTGTTGAGTGGTACTGTGCTCCTTTCGAAAACCAAATTGTTCATTAGAAATGATTCTAAGTTTCTCTATTGCATCTTGTAGTCTAGAGAAAATTACTTTCTCTGCGATCTTGCCGAGGCTGGATAGTGGACTGATGGGCTTGTAACTTTAGGGGAGTTGCGGATAATTTCCAGGCTTTTTTTTTACGGGTGTTATATCAGCAGTTTTCCAGGCTATGTTGTTATGTTGACTATATTGTTATGTTGACTATATGAGCTATGGCCTTTCTGGGAAGAATCTTTATGATTTTATTGGTGATTCCGTCTGGTCCTAGAGCTTTTTTTGAATTTAAGTGCTTGATGATGTTATATATTTCTGTCGGAGGGTGGTAGGGGTGATGTGGTCTGAGAAGTTCTCTGTTTGCCTTAAAGTATGCCTGACCTGCCTATGAATATTATATATATGGCTAATATTCAGGTTTCATAGGTAGGTCTGCACTGCTCCTCCAGGCTGTCAGCCAGTGCCTCAGCTTTATCTCTATCCAGGTGTGTTATTCTGTGCTTGGGCTGCATGGAGGGGGGAGGGGGAAGGGTTGATTTCCCCCCCCCCCCCCCACCCCCCCCCCCCCCCACCCCCCCCCCCCCCCACCCCCCCCCCCCCCCACCCCCCCCCCCCCCCACCCCCCCCCCCCCCCACCCCCCCCCCCCCCCACCCCCCCCCCCCCCCACCCCCCCCCCCCCCCACCCCCCCCCCCCCCCACCCCCCCCCCCCCCCACCCCCCCCCCCCCCCACCCCCCCCCCCCCCCACCCCCCCCCCCCCCCACCCCCCCCCCCCCCCACCCCCCCCCCCCCCCACCCCCCCCCCCCCCCACCCCCCCCCCCCCCCACCCCCCCCCCCCCCCACCCCCCCCCCCCCCCACCCCCCCCCCCCCCCACCCCCCCCCCCCCCCACCCCCCCCCCCCCCCACCCCCCCCCCCCCCCACCCCCCCCCCCCCCCACCCCCCCCCCCCCCCACCCCCCCCCCCCCCCACCCCCCCCCCCCCCCACCCCCCCCCCCCCCCACCCCCCCCCCCCCCCACCCCCCCCCCCCCCCACCCACCAAGGAAGTAAACTGAGGTTCGGCTGTTGCTGTTATCGTGGGTGTGAGTTTTTGAGTTCGCTCCCTTAGGGTTTTTGCCTTAAGGGAGCACCTTGAGTCTCCGGGGAAGGTGTTCTCTGGCAGGGCACGCTGAGGGGTTCTTGTCGGTGAATTATTTTCCTCGGAATTTGAGCGGTTCTGCTCAGGAGTCGGGGAGCCCATCGGGGTGCTAGGATGGGGCGGCCGACACTGAGTGGAACCAACGCTGAGCGGTTCTGCTTAAACGGGGAGCCCGTCGGGGTGCTTGGACGGGGCGGCCGTCAATGAGTGGAACCAACGGTGAGACATGGACGGTCTTTCGCCCACTATGGAGTGGCCTAGAGATCGTCCGATTTTTTGAGATTTTACCCTTTACTTACTAATCAGGGTAACAAATGGCAATGCTGTAGCCAATGAAGTTTTAACTGAGGCTCGGCTATTGCCGTTACCCAGCCATGACTGGAGCTTTTTAGCTCAATAACGCTCCATCCACACAGATTTACTTCATTCAGATGACGGGATAAAGAGTCAAGGACTCAGTCCATCGCCCAGTTCTTATAAGAACTATAAGTTCGATTTGGGGGATGAGGAAAAGATCCGGACACCATACTCTGAGAGAGAGAGAGTGTGATGGATGGATGGATGGAAATGCTGTAGCCAATGAAGTTCTAAATGAGGCTCGGCTATTGCTGTTACCCCCTTGCCATGATCAGAGATTTAATAGCTCAATAACACCTTATCTCTACACTGTCCTCTACAGATAACAGGAAAGATGAAAAGCATTCTTGCTTCGCCTATTTTAAGCCGGTCTTTATAAGGACTTGATAAGAAGTTCGAGTTAATGCAGGAGGTTCCTATGTATCATCATTCGCTTTCTTTCAATCGCAAATCCCGAAAAAAATAGGCAAAACTCAGCGACATCCTGGCAGCATGGTAGTTTTCAAACTCCTATATGGAGAAGCATCACGGTCTGCTACATCATTTACCTACCTTGATTTTAGGAAGACTGAGAAAAGAAAAAAAAACATTTAAATGACAAAGTAGTCTTCTGGTCTCCATGGTATCATTTCAGCTATTATTAAAACATTTAAACACAAATTTCTATTTTACGTTACCTCTTAAACTCTGCCATTACATTCATCCTTAACTTCGGAAGTAAACCCACATCTCCAGACTTTGTCTAAAAAAAAAAAAAAAAAGCGATAAATTTATTGTCATCAATTTATCAACCCTTGCTTTTATATTCTCAACGGTGGCCGGTATGAATTCTCCAATGAACAGGCCCAATCTTGGACATGATTATGAAACAATTCATACGACATTTCCAAGGAAAGTGTCTAGTAGTCCAATGCCCATATGAACAAGTATCATGTCGAGAAGTCAAGGCTAGCGTAGCACTCAAACTCATTGCAGAAGTTGTAGAAACACTAAACCAATCCATAGAGCAACTTTCAGAGCTTATTTAAGACCATCAAATCTTATTGTAGACAGTCTAATAACCAAGTAAATGAGTTCATAGTAGAGAACGAGACATAACACACTTGACTCATGGTCTTAGCTACTGCCGTTGATTCTAGCACCACAATCAGGTATGTATAAACAATGTCAATAATACAATCAATCAAACGTCAATAATAATCAATAGTTAATCATTCAATTACTCTCTAATTACATTCTGCATGTAAATTACACTGTACACCGCTCGTATACAAATCGTAAGTTTATTACCAGTTTCAAAAAATTCCAAACCTGCTTTCTTACTCGCAAGTTTTGTGGGTTAAATTGACAAATGCATTATTTTATCACCTCGTTTGTTATAATTAAAAAACTGTTCATAATCTAGTAGTGTTGGTTAATTTCATTATATTGATATATGATCCTACATTGCATTAAATAATTTCTTAGAATATTCGCACTCACGAATTATCACATTCTCTTTAGGATGGATGCATCATCGGAGTACAAAAACGATGTAATTCGCGGTGTAATAAAGATGATTTCGTTCCCTGTTTCCGTGTGATTTGTGAGGTCTAAGAAATAAATTCCCGACACGGTCGAAGTAAGAGGCTATCGATATATTTCTCGTGTCACACGGTAAATTGAAATTATTCCGTGGGAGGAGGAGGAGGGAGGATAGGAGAGAGACAGAGCTTCGTTGATCGATTGCCCTTCACCAGGCCGATGCTTGCCTTCGTGAGAAATGTAATTTCATCTAGCGGTGTCGTCGTTGGCAGAAGAGAGAGAAAGAAAGAATGAGAGAGAGAGAGAGAGAGAGAGAGATCATTGTCATCGCGTTTCTTTGTGGCAGGCTTAAAAAAAAAAAAGATCTTTTGTTGTAACCTTCCGCAGCAAAAAATAGAAATCCCACACTTAACCTCTTTTCCCGTACATCTACATATGGTAGTTGGTAGATTATCTATGACATGGGATCAACGAATATAAAAACTTAAATTTAGTTTTTGCCATCTTGTTCTCACAATTGATTTATTTGCATGACGATCCATCCACACCTTTCAGCCGTCATCAGAACTCCTCTGGACTTTATAACAAGAACGTGCCTTTAGAATAGGTGACCATCCACGAGATAAAAATGCCATTTAATAAAACATTGGTATTCTGGTCAGTCTGTCTCTTGGCTTATTCTTCCTGACACGTGTCCACAACTTTGACGGAGAGACTTGGTTAGTGAAAGAAAAGACGTTCGACGAATCTTGTTCAGTGCTTTGAAGGTTTAAATTTGGGAATGGTTAATAATAATAGGTCCGCGCGGTTAGCCTAGTGGCTATGCGCTTCGCAACCATATGCCTAGGGGGAGGAGTGTGCTAGGTTCGATTTCTGTCGACGACGTGAGGAGCTTGAGGATCTTCCTCAGCCATAGCCAAGTTAGCCGGTCTTGGGCGTGAACATCAGGGTTTTTTTCCCCTCCAGTTTATCTGGGGTTTTTCATCCCGCAAGCAGGCAAACCGGCCGCTTGAACACACACACAGGACACAGCCATAGGAGATAGTACAGTAAGGAAGGCAACGAGAAACCACCTTGCTCACAGTCATTTTTTCCTAGATGGGGGCATATATAGCTGCCCCTAACCAACAACAATAATAACAGATGTTATGCATAACGTATGAAAACACTGACTCGTTCGCGTTGAATATTCATATATTATCTTCTATTGCTACGGAGAGCCTCCGTAGCTGTCGATGGTTGGAAAGACCTGCGTTGGAATGCCGTCTAGGATATAAAGAATCTTTATCAGGGCTTTTCACCTGAAGGTCAGTTAGCTAGTCTCGCACGAAGGTGGAAAGGCTTTTCTACTTGAAACTTGGGCAAATCAGCAGAAGAACACACGCCATTTACAGACATGAAGACAACGGTTTCCGTGTCTTAGTTGATGCGGCCATAAATCCAAAACAACCACAGTGGCCCTATCCATAGTTCTGTAATGGAATATCACGAAGTTAACAAAAATAGAATCAAAATAATTAAAAACTCCGCCACTATGTGGCGCTAAGCGAAATATTTTCTAACTGTTCTATTTCTTTAATGATCTTGAAGGAATTAAGAACAATTTCTAGTTTAAATAGCGCCACCTGACGAAGATTTTTTTTTTCTTTAATTTAACAAATGCTAAAATCACATCATCCTGGAGACATACAGTGCTCAGTAGCTTAACCAATGAAATGTTTTTATCGCTCTCTCTCTCTCTCTCTTAAGGCGAATTAGCTCTCCACACCAAACCATCCTGCGAATAACGGCAGTAAAGCTTTTTTTTTTTCACTAAGACACCAAAAGAAAGTCTCCGAAACATCTCATCTTGATGATTACTGGAGGCAGGACCTCCTGCGAAGAATACAGATGAGGAGGGTGGCACAATGACTGAATGAAAGATTACCTGCAAGAAGAAGCAAAGAAAAAAAAGAATGTATTACCCACTTTCCTAAAGACTTTTGTGCGGAATTCTATTAACCTTCGCACTTTTTCAACATATACACTTCCTGAAAGATTATATAACTACTAGGAATATAGTTATGGTTTCATATGCGCGCATCTTTGTTGTATTGTTTACATTTAACCTTGGAAACAGAGAAAATTTTCGGTTACTAGCGAGAGTACTTAAAAATCTCTGATCTTTAGAATCAGTTCAGGATTCTCTGTTTGTATTTGAAGCTATTTTGTTTGAAAATAAGTCCACAGTTCACTTTTGATTTAAAATTATGCGGTGATAACGAAGATTTAGAACTTAAATGAGTTACAAATTAAAGTTATGAGTTACAAAGTTATATTCTAAAGAAGTAATGAGTTACAAATCGATGTTTTGAAAAAGTTCTAACGAGAATTAATGTATTGAGTAAAAGTGTGATTTTTTGCTTGAACTATAACTTAATTATATTTGTAATTAAGTTAATTAGAATTAATTCTACTTCTTAATAAGTGTAGTACACAGAAGCATAGTTAGATGTAAATATAGGTAGGGATGCGTTGGCTGAAGCTTTCCTGTTTTTCTCGAATTTTAAACTATTCAAACTTCATATGAAACCGTTGAATTTACTTTTAGTTGAAAATTATTTTTTAAAAAAAATTCCTTGCGTCCTAAAGAAGTTGCGATCACGGGGTTTCCAACCAAAGGGCTATGGATTGACATCGTCGCCACTGGGCTTCGGATTCGCTCTCTAATTAAGTACGTTGGGTGTTTATACTAACTCGGTTTAACTTCAAATTCCGGCTCAGTGTAAGTTCTGTTGTAATGGAGATTAGGGTTAGTTGGACTCCGGATCAAGAAATTAAAACTTCATCATAACGTCCTGGAGAGCTTCTAGAGCTCAGTACTTTCGTTTTTGAAAAGACTTCGGTTCCAATCCAGTATAGGAAGCGAACCTTTGTGAGGACTTTTCATCTGAAGGTGAGTTAATCTCCGAAGGTGTCAAGATTTTTGTCTGGTGGGACCTCAAGTTTTTAATACCGTCAAACTGACCAGAAGAACACGCGTTCTTACAGACATAGGAGACCACGGGAATAACGATTAACCACCGGATGTAGTTTCGAAAGTTTGCCTGTGGTACGATGTGTGTCTAGGAGCAGGCATAGAATAGAACAAGTTGTCTCTGAATATTTATTTTAACCGAAGAAAAACATGCTTCCAGGAAAAGAAATCTTTTCGTCTTAGACAATTCAGATAATACAATCCTTCTTTTAAACTTAGACAAAGTTGACTCCAACAAAGTTAAGTGAGTCTTGGGATTCCTACCAAGGTACTTTTTTGATTAAAAAATGAATAAATAAAAGCGTAATATCTTTCTCGAATTCGCATCTGTAATTTGAATAGTGACGCATGTATTCCATTAAATGATTCTCCCCCCTCCTCCACATAAACAATTCATTTCTCTCATTTACGCTGACATAAGGACTAACCCCTCAACTGTAATTAAATTCAATCGTCTTGTAATAAACCTTATATGCTACGCCATCCAAGAAAGAAAAATTAATCGCACTGATCCGGTCCTCCCCTCCTTCAATGGTTCATGTCTGGAAATATGATTTTAGCTGTCAAACCCCCCCACAATCAATTTCATGGAGGTACAGAAGCATTTTTTTTCTTTCACAATAAACAATATGTTTCCATAATATCGCTACTCGAGGTTTCAGAATTTTTACAAACGGTCATTTGTCATTCTCTCTCTCTTTCTTTCTCTCTGTATGGCTGACTTTGTGACGGCATTAGTCAGAAACAAAGCGACCAGATAAATAATGGCCGAGTGTTGTGTTATATGAACAATGGGCTGTCACCAAGAGGATAAAAAACCCTGTTCACATTTCAAATGTGCGATTGCTATGGAAATTTGAGCCTTTGTCGCACTAACAAAGAATCCAATTCATCTTCACGGGATTTTTATTCTATTTAGCGAATTAAAATTGAGTAGTGAACTATACAAACACAGGGAAATTTATTTAATAAACTATTATTATTAAAACATTACTTTAAAATGAAATAATTTTATTCCATGTTAATGATTTTATTTAGTGTTTTGTTTATATTAATATATTTATTTATACTCATCTATTGATTAATATCTCTATCATACAAAATATAGTACTTGACAGACCCAATCCCCAATGCCATCTCTTAGCTGTGCTGCAAAATATCGTGTATTTTCTCATTTTAGATATATTTTCTCTGTAATACAAATGTAAAATAACCTGTCAGGAAACACTTGGTACCATCTGTTGGTTAAACAGTGAACTAACGCCTGTTTAGTGTAATCGAGAAATCAATGTGCGATATCTTTTTTTTTTCTTTATCTTTTGTCCATTTAACTAAACAAATTCAAAGACAAGAACCAAAAGATTTGTTTCAATGGAAAGGTGAGTTAGTTCATCTTGCGAAGTGCCAGGGTTTTCTTCCAGTAAACTTGGGATTTTTTTGTTTTCAACTTGCAAACACAGAAAACAGCTTTAAAACATAGTGAGGAACAAATATGACATGGTGGAGTGCAGTGGAGACCCCTTTCGGTGGATTGAGCAACTAAACATTTTTTATTTCGGCGCCTCCGCAGCGTAATTGGAAGAACGACGGTACATTGCACCCTTCGATTGGAAAAGGCCCGAGTTCGATTCCTGTCATGACAGGAGGAATCTTTATATGAAATTTTTGAATTGAAGTTGAGTTACCGATCTCATACGGAGGTAGCAGGAGTTTTTTCTCCCGGAAACTCGGGTTTTTCATCCCGCATACAGACAAATCGGCCTTTAGGACACGCGTAATTTACAGACAAAAAATGCTAGTGGTGGTGATGGGTAGTAGATGGCGTTGATGTAGATGATAATAGTAGAGGTTCGGTGTAGTTGGTGGATGGAGTGGTGGAGATGGAGAGTTGTAGAGTAGGTGTCCTCCCTCGATGAGGCCTCGGACTCCTTGGGAGTGTCACGAAATAATAATAGTAATAATAATAATAATAATAATAATGGAGATAGGTTGGTAAACGTAGATTAGTTGCCAATTTAGGCAAAACTTGAGATTTTTTGAGGAGTTTCTTTTGCATTGCAGTAAAAGTAACTCAGGCTATGAGGCCGTTTTAATTACACGGGTTCTGGTATCTTTTGTGCGATGAAAAATTTGAGTTTCGGGATGGGCGTAAAAAGGATTCCTCGACTCCTATGTAAATATGAAAATTTACATACGGAAATTTTCATACGGAGTATGTAAATAGTCCGTCTGAAAATTCTTATAAAGGTCTTTTGCGGCGTAGATTCCAATTTTCATAACAATAATTATTTTATATTTTAAATTTATAATTAGAAATAAATAGATATGGTTTTTTATTTGTCCTTTAACTGATTTACAATATTTTTTCTTTGATATCTAGAGGCAGGAAGATTTACCTCATCGTTTCCACCTTCCTCTTGATGTAGCATGTTGTGAATCAAATCCCATTGGTCGACTCTGAATATTTTTAGAACTCGCATCATTTTCATTGCTCAGTGCAAGTGTTCGGTCTCTAGAGCAGGAAGAATAAGATATCTACTACGTAAGTTTACAAGCATTCCTGGATAGAATTTTCATTAAAAAACGTAAGTGAAAAACATTGACAGATAAGTGAGAAAAATTGAAGAAAAAATTATTTGGACATTTTAGATTTATTTGAACCACCAATTTATTTAAATAAGGAAATAGTTGCCATAGGATGTCGATGATTTTATTGGGCGTATCATTAAATTCTAAATACTGGTGTCTAATGTTGATATTTTTAGGCAAAAAAACAGACACACATTTGCAATAATAGGAATTCAATTTTCATTAATTCGTTTGCAGAAAAACAGGGAGCAAAAAAAAAAAAAAAAAAACTCTCTCTGTAAATAATATTCTCCCCATCTATATGATAGACAGACGTATAATTTTTCTAATTGGATCTCTCTGTAGAGCCAAACTTTACAACAAAACCCGATGTGGTAATGGATGCTTTTTTTTTCTCTTTAGTCCATTTAACTAAAGAAATTCAAATGACGCAATTATTTTGATGATGCAATTACGAACTGGTTCCGTTCGTCTCGTGGGTTTGTAGCCATCCCATTAAAATAAATGTCTTCTTTCATTTCGTTGTTCTAATTAATTTTGTGTTTGTTTGGCACAATTATGGAACCCACTCCAAGAGAGAAAGAGAGAGAGAGAGAGAAAGAGAGAGCATCGTGTGTGTGTGTGTGTGTGTGTGTAACTTATTTTCAACTTGACGTACAAGAGGGAGGTCCACAGTGACCTCATTTCGAGCGATTATACGAAGAATGACTAATTCTAATGGCACCTAAAGATAAAAGGTATAATTATACTCTTGAATGAATGATAAATAAATGGTTACCATAGGAACGGAGTTCTTCGTATTGCTCCAGCGATCACAAGTCACAAAAATGCCAGTGAATTGTACAAGTGTTGGAAACTTCGTGTTGCATGTGAATCGGATTTTTTTTTCCTATTTTTTTATTTTTATTTTTTTATTTAATCGTTCTTTTATACCAGTCCGCCACCCCTTTTGTTCCGCTAAGTTTGCTGTACGAACTTAATACAATGAATGGAATTTTACATTTGGTTGTATGAAAATTCTCCGCACCTGAAAAGGCTACGCTTGTGTTTGGTTGAAAGATTGATTTCGTCTTCAAGTTTTAACTTAAAAAGGCCATCAGAACGTTCTTTTATTATCTTATGAAACAAGTGCAGGGGTAGCTTAACGAAATTTTTAGTTTTATTTGAAAGATTAAGTGTTGGAATGCGGTTTTTTTCCCCCTCATGTAGTCAGTAATTATTTTTCTACTCCACGTGCACAACACAAAAGGTAGTCATTTGAGACAATTACGTGCTTTGCTTCACCTCCCCTATCTCACTACGAACTGGCAGACTTATTGCTATTTGAACTCGCTGTTGCCAATAATAAAGTCAAAATAATTTATTCAATTTTCTACGGTATTATTAGACACAATGGACGCTAAAACTAATCGGTTTTATTTAGGGGGAGGGGAGGGGAAGGCTTCTACATATCTAACGCATAAGTTGAACTGGAACTTAAAATGTAAAGTAAGCTAACACCCTACCACTGAACTACAGATAATCGTCTATTTCGTTCTTGACAACGCAAACCATGTGTCTCAAGGAAGATGCAAACAGAAACTACAGTTACTATGGAAACGTAGAACATAATATTGCACTCGTATTAGTCAAGGCAGCAGAAACGAAGGCTATTGTTTTGTTAGAGAAAATGTCTCATTTTTTCTAAATAAATAAATATTTTGCTTCTCCTGTTCTAAGGCTTTTTGTCCTGCTCTCTTTCAGCCCATCTTTAATCATCATGTTCTCAAATCATTCAGCAGCCTTTGGCAGTTCATAATTGACAATTTTCTCCGTTACACATGTTTGAATTATCTGATGGGATTGCTCTCTTGTGGAATTACCTTAGCAATTCTTGCTTTTTGCAAAAGCACATGATACTCCCAAAATATCAGACCTTTGCTCTAGCCGTTTATAAATGACAATTTCCGTTTCATCCACGTTTTTTTTTCTCTTTATTTTTATATGAAAATCTAAACAGCAGCATCTCGATAGAGCAATCAATAGAACCACGTTTGCTTTTCGGTTGAAGAAATCCAACTTAGAATAGCCATTCGCTGGCTTCGAATTAAGACGTCTCATATGGAGGTGGAGTTCCCCCCCCCCTCTCCACTCAAGAAATTCTGGTTTTAAATACAGAAAAACTACAAAACAATAGAAACATTTTTAAAATGAAATGAAGGCATTTTTAATATTTATTACAAGACCCAAATAAGTAAAACAGTTCTAGTTAAAACTACAGACGTTTACCGCCCTAACATAAAAAATAAATAAATAAAAAATAAAAGCGTTTAAAACTAGCAAAAATATTGAAGCCTTTCTATCTCAGCGATGCTTTTCAAGTCATTAACAATCATATTCAAAATGGATTCTTCTAACATCGCATTTTTATTTCTAACAATGTTCTAAAAAATCAAAACACAAACAATTCACTTTGCTGCTTCACCTAAACAGTTAGTAGTAACATAAAAGAGCCTTCAACTACTAAATCCACGCATAAAAAAAAAGAATTCTCTGCCTTCATGTTTTTATTTTCTTGCATGAGATATGCGGCTGCATGTTGGGAGTTGATCGATTTATTTATAAGACACTAACTGGTCTTTCCTATTTGCTATCTTTATAACACTCTGATTAGGAGGATCTGTCTCCTTTGATAGGAGTGGAAACAAAAAAAAAATATTCCCATCTGTACTGGAAAAATATTTGAAAGCTATAATGTGAAATCCGTGTATCTATATTAAAGTATTTCATTTTTTTTTTCTCTTCAACTATTTCTCTCTTCCGGCATCCATTATAACTATTTTTCACTACACCATACGAGTGATCAATCATCATCTTTAATCTACCGTTGAAGAAATTGGGTTATCTTAGTGAGGTTTATATTTTACAAAAAAAAAAAGAGAGACACAGAGAGAGAGAGAGAGAGAGAGAGAGAGAGAGAGAGTCAGTCTACAATTTGATAGATGGTTAACTCTATCGTTATTTGGCAACGTATCATTTTCGTACTTGAAATTTCTTTATGTCACCGTTAGATGGCGATGTTCATTCAAGATTGCCAAGATGTTAAAGAAACACACAAATCTAATAGTGTGCATCTCTTTTTTATACGTATCTCTAGCATCGACACAATAGAAAAAAAAAAGAGTAATCTATTTTAAAAGCTTCACTGTTATCTTTTCTATTTAATGCAAATAGCAATTCATCTCACTTAAAGGGCAATATTTAGGACTAATCAGAATAGACGAACTTGGTCCATTTCGTCTTTAATCTTAGTAGCAATGTAGGCCATCAATTAATCACGAAATTAAAAAAAAAAAAGAAAGAAAGAAAGTAAAACAGTGCGCATGTTCCGAATGAGTAGGCATCAACCTATGTAGTCTGCCAAGAACAGAACCCATAAGTCATTTGGCAAAGACTTAACCAGTCAAAAAGATTTTAATTGTTGTATAAAATGTTAACAATACGAGCTATTCCTCGTCATTTCGATTGTTACCATTTACGCCAATGAATAATTGCCTTTTACCCAATTACGACTACCACCGATTGGATTCTATCGTGATCAGGTGCTTTTGTATTCTTAAATTATTATTTTTCCTATTTTATTTGCATCCATCGAAAGCTCCTTATCCAAAGAACGAACAATCCATCATAAAAGAAAACAGGAGAAATAATTAATCATAAAATTAATTGCCTTTTTCTTCGTTCATCGGAGATCGATACCAAAACATTCTTAAGTATTCTTACCGCATGCGGTATACGTGGTTAATAGGCCGCACAAATGTGACCTTCCTTCGCTATTTATGACGCAGAGAATTAGTTGATTAAATAGCGAAGCGACATCCAGAGCTATAAATCTGTGTATTGTGATCACCATGGCAATTATTATAATACTTAAAAAAAGTAAAGAAATTTACGCCGGAATTTTTGCCAGCACCTAAATAATTATACTCACGCTAAAAGCACGAATCTATCACCGAAATAGGAACAAGACAGTGGGCTTACTGACTTCGCATTTTTTTTTTTTGGGTGACATTTTTCTATAGCATGGACGGGATACAAGTTTCAATGTTTTCACATTAAAAATATAAGTTGGAAAGGAAGCTTTAAATCCAAGTATGACGTAGTAGGATTACTCCTACTGCATACAATGCATTAAGTTATGGGCATTTGAATTGTTATTATTCGAAATAATGAAGATGCGGACTTACTGGATCATTATTACGTTTCCCTGGCTGATAATGATGACAGCGATTAAACATAGACCTAATTACTGTAGTTAACACATTGAAATGCTAACAATGATGTATACGTCATAGTTGCAAGACTGCACACTTGTTGCATTTCATCTTAATTGGCAGTAGATTTGATTGTTATTAGAATGACAATCAAAATGAGTGATAGTTATTGTTACCTTTCAATTCAGTTTATGACCAGTCGTATCTATTCGTCCACTTATTGTATTTTACTATTCAATATGTTGTATTAATTATTACGTAAGACATCTCCAGGAAGTTAGAGCCTCATCGTGGGAGTGGTCCTAGAAGCTAATATTCTTTCTAAACGCATCCTTAGCTTCAACAGACGATCCCCCAACCTACTGCAATAACAGCGCCCTACTAGATTGTATGTTTCTCTCATATCTCTTCCTATTTCTAAAACTTTCTCTTTATATGAAGTTTCTCCAGTCAGATGATGTTGAACAGTGGGTGCTGGACCTTTCCTCATCTCCATGGAACACTCGCATGGCTATATCTGAACATCATAATCCTGGTCTTATCAATACATTGTAAAGTGCCGAATAACTTCCTTAGTCCTACAAGTTATGTTCTTTTAAACACTGAGGTAACTGATGTGGTGTCTTCAACCGGCTTGGTAATGCAGCTTGCAAGGATTCTGTTTCAGAGATGTCCTTTATCATCTGACTTAACTTTGAGTCATTCACATATAATTGAAATTGAATGTTTCCTTTCAGACCATCCCCAGTATCATTAATACGTTAAACAGGAGCAGTCTAAGGACAGAACCCCGTCGTATCTACTGTCCAGTCACATTCACTCTCGTAGATTCAGTTCCTCCATCCATCATTCTTCGAGATAATCACTCTATAATCCATGCTGCAGGCCTATTTTGCATATTATCCCTTTGAGTTTATATAACCATCTGAAATTTTGTCAAATACCTCGTCAAAATCTAAAATAATCACGGTGTATCCATTTTCACTATCTAATTGCATCACTGTGGAGTAGATCTGCCTTCGCAGTTTTCCACAATGACCTGTTTTATAGTTCCAGATATATCCCTTATTTTATTGTTATTATAATCGTTATAGTTATCTTCTCCCACCTCAAAACGTAAGCGAGCACATGCGGGTAAGTGTTCATGTGCGTGCTCTTGTTTCTGCACTAAAACAGCAAAAATACGTTTATACATATTTTGTATACATCTCGATAGTTAAATCGACACCTGGGTTGTGGACATCGAATCAAGACGACGATATCACTGCCATCCGTAATCTTCCTGCGATAAGTTTAGCACAAGCGTTGAGGATGTCAGCAGAAACAGAAAGAAAGGGCAGTGTGATAAAGAATTTGTATTGAACGAACGTGTTCAGAATTTCGTGCTGAACAGTAAATGTAATAATAAAGTTTTACTTCTCTATGTATATAATCGGTAAGATAATAATATCGTTATTATCGTGTAATTAGTTATCCATGTTCAACCCTCTCATGTATTTATCTTAATGTATCGAATTAAGTTTAATTATTAATTTAATTAAATAAAAAAACAAATGAATTCTACAATCTGTGGAGTTTGCACACCATAGCGCTTGACCGCACGAAGGAAGACTTGGTTTCAAATCTAGAGGAATTTTTTCTAAGCCTTTTTTCGACCGGTTCCCGAGTTAGTCGATCTCTGGCATGGGCAAGCGGGTTTTTTCGTCCCGTAAACTCAAGAAAATCGACCGTAGAACTCACACTACTTCAGACATTAAATATATTGTGTTAGGGACCACGAGATGGAGGTACTTGTTGAGTCGTCTCATCATTGTGTGCCGCTTAATTAGTGATAGCCTTGGGCCAGCTATCTCTCATTGAGTACCAGTGGAGATTGAATTGACCACTCAGTCTCCAAAAGTTAGATACGGCTAAAACGACCTTGCCTATTCCCTCTACGGGAACAAAAAGGCGTTAGCTGATTTTTCTTTTTAAATTTTAAAATATTATTTAATAGAAGAATAATTGAATTACCTATTGTTTCGATGTTGCATGGCTTTAAGACGGGGTCAAAGCTTCCTTTACACTAATTCTGAAGTCAACTTTAGATAGTGCAAGATCGAAAAATTAATCGTGGTTTGGGTTGAAGCAAGCTGCAGGCCTTTTGGCATTCTTGCACGATTTAGTTTGGTAGTATTTTTTAAAAGTAGCCACCAATTACTATAATATATATCTTTGGTCGATGATTCCTATTGGTTAATAATAATTAAATTTCTTTTTTTTTACTTTTACTGCGACCATATCTGTATGACGCAACACTAGACAACACACGAGTCCTGTCTCAACAAAGAATAAAATTTTAAAACTAAAGGAAACATTTTTGAAAACCTATTAAACAAGCAACCTACTGGGAAATAAATATTCTCCAGCGAACGTAATCTTCATACAACGCATAGGTTGAATATGTATGGTTACCAGATGCGTGTTTGTACATGCTTACTTGCTTTCTCCTGTCATTTCGCAATCAACCGTCAACTACTGCTGCTCTTGTGTCCATTTGGGGGGAAAATCTACCTGGGGACCAACAATCAATCGTCACAGCCGATGGAAGACAGCCAAGGAGCTTGTCTGCTGCCATTCTTGTAAGCTGATCGGCCCAAGTTTATAGAGGCTGGTGACGTTAAGCTTTTTAAAGTTACTTGGAAGATATTCGTTGATGAAGACGTATTGTGTTGTCACCGGTATCCGGTGTTGCGCTCTCTGGCCGTTCCTGTTACGTAGTCCGAGCCAATGACAGCGCGCTTGCTGGTGTCGTTGACAGATCCCTCCAATATTTACTATTATAGATGTTCGCCAGGGATTCTGAGGCAGGTATACTATTTCTCCACGACAAATTGAATAGCGAACGGATGAGAAAGAGAGAAGGAAAGAGATTAAAGTTGTTTTTTTTTCTTTTTCTTTTTTTTTTCTAAAACCCATCGTAACTGTATCCTTCTCTTACTGTTTACCTAGTTCCCGGACACGAATAACAGACAGCGATCTCTGACCTGTCTCCGCGTTTTACGGAGATGACGTTACTAACCTTACAAAGTCTATTATAAGAATGCAAGAACATCTTCCGTGCGTGGTCGTTTTTTTTTTTTCTTTTTTTCTTGGTGATGCGCTTACATCAGTATGAGCGTGATCACGTTACTAGCTTTGAAATAAATCCATTTGTTGTGATCCAAATCCAGTTGCTAAGGTGATCCACGTGCGGGAAATGATCGGACAATAGTGGAATTAAAAAAAAAAAAAAAAAAAGGAAATTCGTACTTTTCGACATCAAGGTTAAGGGGTTTAAGGTTTATTTATGATACCTATGATGTTAAGAATAACAGGTCATAAATTTTTAGATAAATCTTATTTTTCACTTTATTTGCTTTATGTTGTTGAGAAGACAGTTGAATATCTTCTTACCAACCAACATGTTCGCGCGGTTAGCCTAGTGGCTGTGAGCTTCGCAACCATATGCCTGGGGAAGGAGTGTCCTGGGTTCGATTCAAGGATCTTCCTCAGCCATAGGCAAGTTAGCCGGTCTTGGGTGTGGACCGCAGGGTTTTTCTCCCCAGTTTTTCCTGGGGTTTTTCATCTCGCAAAGCAGGCAAATCGGTCCCGTGAACACACGGATTACAGTCAGGAATACTTAAGACCCAGCCATAGGCCTCACTCGTCAGCTATGCCAGTCCCAGCCTGGATAAAATTGGTGATTGAGATTGTGCCGTACTTCCCCGTAAAAGGGGGCCCTCATGGCCGTTATACCATCATAAATAAATAAACCAACCTACATATGGGCTAACTTACATTTTCTGTCTGCTAATTTTATCTTTACTTCACACAATCGCATTTTCTACATCCGATCACATAAACGATGCGATCATGTATCTTCACATATTTACTGCATAAACGATCACATTACCTAAACTAAATGGGGGTACGATCACCTACAATAGGGTATTGATCGTACTGCATTTAATGATAGTCTCCTAAGGGGTCTTCAACTTTCACCCATTCCAATTATTACACATCTTGGTACACACTGATATTTATTTTACATTTGCGATCTATAATAAGAAAGATTTCACCTTACGAGACGCAGTCCCTTTCGGAAACCCATTTGAATGCATTTATTGTATTCTGCTGATAATTATTTGGAAGAAGAAAAGAAAGAAAAAGACAGAAAAAAGAAGAAACGAAAGAAGGAAGCTAAACTAGAGACAATAAAAAGAAAGAGAAGCAATTAATTAGCTCTTTATATCTGAAGAATTCCCTAATCTTTTAGACTTTAAATTTCGAATACAAAACGGACAATTTAGAAGCCCTCTACGTAGTGAAACTTCCCGTCTATAAACAGTAAATTGCCTAATTTATAAATTAGGCTACTCTTTTTGGGCGAAGATGCGAGAATTCGCCTTTCAAATTCGATTATTTCATATGATTGACGTGTGTGAGTGACAAAGCACTGTTTGCATATAGAACATTGCAAACTAAAACAATTTATCTTCCTGTGATTACTGGTTAAATATTTCTGATTTCAGAAATATTTAACAAAAATTTTGTTGCCGATATGGTTAAACTGCACTTTAGTGTCTTCATTTTCTTTTAACTTCTCATAGATATAATATAAATGTTTGTATAGTTTTTTGTATTCACATATTTTCTTTACACTTGAAGTAAGAATCAATCGCTTTAATAATTTTAACCAAACAGTTTATTTTAACGCTACTGTCAGAATGGATGAATCACAAGTGCTTTTTATCTTCCCCTTTGTCTGTAATGAGAGTTATTTGGGAAAGGGAGTTTTGTGAGCTTTAAGCTCGCCCTCTAGGAGCAGTTGGGAGTAGAAGAGCCTTCGGTCTTTTGTATTTGAAGAAGTCTGTTTCGTTGTAATTGATCACATAAACGATGCGATCATGTATCTTCACATATTTACTGCATAAACGATCACATTACCTAAACTAAATGGGGGTACGATCACCTTTGTACACATCTTTGTACACCCGCTGATCGTACAACCCGTTGTACGATCAGCGGGTTTGAATGCGAACTTGACGAAGAATTTTTCTCCAAGATCACGAAGAAGGGAGGAGATGTATGGAATGCAGGTTTCTCGATGAATCTGTGAATTTCTGATAAACCTGGGGCATCTAGAATCATCCTTAGGCACTTATTTTGGATTCTTTGTAGTTTTGAAATGTTTGATCGTGAAGTGTGACTCCATGTTAGCGAGGTGCAGGTAATAACTGGACGTATGACCATCCGGTAAAGTATTAATTTACATTATCTTCTTCCCTGTCATTAACCTGAGTGAAGAGATTTAGACAGCCAGGATATTCTGTCTCGAATTTCTTTAAGGTGAATTAAAGAACGTCAAGCGTCAGATCTTTGTTTAAATTTTGAATGGCGTCCTTAATGTCTTTTGCGTTCTCCATCACTGCACACCGCACACTGTCAAAGAACACTCCGGTGACTCTAGATAATCCTGTAAAATTTGGTGTTCCACTGACAAATCTCGTAGACACACTCGTGTGTCCACCAGCAAAATAGTATTTGCTAGAGTTTACGATGCCCTAATATCGGGGGGAAAGGAGTGTCAGGATCTCACTTGGCCACAGAACGAAAACCTGTCTCCCTAATAATCCACCACTGGTCCTCTTTGCGGTTGGGGCCTACACGGCCATCAGACCCCATGCATATTTCATGCAGAGTGGAAGACAATAGGTTTCGAACTGTGTTAGCTCCAGTGCAGTGTGAGATTTCCGAAAAACCTTATACAAAATTCAATCAGGCACAGTCTAAAGCAATGGTTCTTAACCTTTTCAAAGTTCCGAACACTTTTGATTACAAGAAAAATTTGGGAAACACCAAAAGCATTAGGGTCAAAAAACTAACAATAAAAATATGCATATCTTTTATAAAAATGGATCTTGTTTTAATGCGATACTTGAGATTTTCGGCTTTTGTAGATTTCAGCAATATCAGGTTTAATATGTGATATAACTACCCTCATCTCTTTGTCTATATTAGTAAGTCTTTTACGCTTTTTAGTTTTTATATTGGTTAATATTGAGAAATTGAGCTCACTCACTCAAATATGATGTTGAAAACTAACAAAATTTTCAATGCCTTTGTGGAGAGAGAGAGAGAGAGAGATGGGTGTTCGGCTTGGACAAAAATCCGAAATTCCTCAAGAGTTATTTCAGAGAATTTCATTTTTAGAGTACGATCCGTTGAGAAAGTAACTCATTGTTCTTCTTCTTGTAACGAAAATTCACAACTCGATGTATTAACTGTGCCAAATGGATTTCGTATCCAATCATAACTGTGTGTATTTAAGGAAGGAAAGTAACTTGAAATCTTTTCTTCCAATATTGTTAATTGTCTGTTATTAACGGAAATAATTCGCTCGACATTTTTAATCAGCGTAGCCAACTACACTCAGAACTGTGTCATGTGACACCGGCGGAACACTTGTAACCAGTTCATGGAACACCGGTGTTCCTGGGCACACCGGTTAAAAACCACTGCTTTAAGGTAATACGTCCGATCACGTCAATAATCCCATCAAAAGCCTTATATCTAAGTAAAGCCGTCTCTAAAAATTCGGACGATCTCTAGACCACTCCATAGCGGCCGAAAGACCGTCCAACTCAGCGTTGGCTCCACTCAGTGACGGGCTACTCCACCACCGAGCAGAACCGCTCATATTCCAGGGAAAGGCATCCACCGACACTGCCCCTCAGCGGGCCATGCCAAAGAACACCCTCCCCGGAGACTCAAAATGCTCTCTCAGGGCAAACCCCCCGAAATCAAGCCCCCCTCAGCGGGAGCAAAATTTCTGAAGAAACATAAGAGAGCGAAACTCATAATAGCAATAGCCGCGCCTCAGTTAGAACCTCATTGGCTACAGCATTGTCATCCACCCTCTGTAGTCCCATCCAGGGTGACCACCCAGCAAAAATATTTCGTACTAACTTATGCAGGAAAAAGGTACTAGATCTGAAAAAAAAAGTACTAAATTATCATTTGCTTTCGTTTCACTCTATTTACGACATTTTACGATATTAGTACCTTATTATCATAGATGAAGGCAATGTAAAACTGCTAAATTAACACATGTACGACAGATATGAAAAACAAAAGTCAAACTCACCTCACTGTAGTCATCTGTGAATCCAAGAGCTGCAGTTGTCAATCATCATAACAGAAGTCCCAATTGTAACTCTCGCTTTTAACATGTGTATTAATTTACCATATAATTTTTGTGTCATTTTAGTGTTTAAAATAGTGTAACATTAAATATTCAGTTATTTATTATGCTATTTACATATATACAGGGGTTCCCACCCACAAGAAAAATACTGGAAGTATTTATTCTTTATTTTTATCAGATTTTGCTAAATTAATTAACTCTTCAGAAACAATAAAATCTTTGGCTGATAAATGTTTCAATTTTTCTTTTGTCAAAAGGAGTCCATTCATCAAACGAGTTTTTTTTTTTTTTAGATTTCATTGCGTGAATCTACAGCCAATATATCTTATGAAATATTTTATAAAAATATTCATTTTTTATAAGATAGTTACATTTAGTGCGTCCACACTGTCAGGAGCAATTTCACTATCAGGAGCAATTGTTTTCAATAGAGTTGGAAGAGTATCCATAAGCCACAAAAGCAGATTGTGTTCAGCATCCAGAGCCGTTCCGTTGGTTTGCGACTCCTGAATGCAAAATTTTTGTGTCCCCCTTTCCATTAAAAATTAAAGGATCCCGAAGTACAATAACACCTTACGAATCATTTTATTATACTGAACATTAAGAGGAATGTATATTAAAATAAAGAAAAAACACAAATAGTAAAAAAAAAACTTATTTTTATGTAATAAACAAACATATTACTGTTATGTAACATGGAACACGACAAGAAAAGAAGAAGAGACTCTCAGAATAACTCAGCGTGCAATGGAACGTAGGATTTGTAACATCAACAAAATGGAACATGTTAGAAACACGGAACTAAGAAAGAGATCAGGCATAAAAGATATGGTGACTGCAATATATGAAAGGAGGATGAGATGGGCAGGTCACATAGCCAGACTCAGGGATAACAGATGGACATATAGAATACTCAACTGGCAACCAAGAATAAAGAAAACCAGGAAGACCACCTACAAGATGAGAAGATCCACTAGTGAAATCTATTGGTATAACATGGAAGAGAGAGGCTCGAGATCGTTGGAGGCATCTTTGTGACCTGCACTCATGGAGAAATCCTGAGTGAAACACAGGTCCATCAAGAAGAAAACTCAAGAAATTCCTAGAATGTTTGTTCAGAGTGCTGAGAGCAGTGATTCAAGTAAGTTGTGTTGAAGCTCGTACCATTTATTTAACTACCCAGCGATTCAACCCCTCATTGAAATCTCTCACATTCGAAGGTGACAAATATGTACAAACATTTCAGTGTATTATTTATTCCCTCTTTTGTATGAATGTTCGATTATATCGTCCCTAAATTGTGCCGCCCGGGTTCATTGCACCATTTACACCCTTGTACGGAAGGGACCTGTCTGCATCATATGCACATAATTTTCTGCCTCTTTAATTTATTTTTCCGACTGGTATTTGGAACTGGATTTAAACAACGACATTATACCTGGTGAGTTTATTTTAGATTCTACATTCTGCTAGTGTTTTGGAGTGTTTGCATAACGAATCAATAGACATTTGCTACCATTAATGCTTTTATCACAAAATTTACAATAAGCAGTGTGTCTTTTACTTTTACCTGAATAAATTCAGGATTTAAGAAAGGGATCCTCCAACCATTCTTCTTTGAATTTTTGCTTATATGACTTTTTCGTCTTTTTAGAAGAACCTTTCAAATCTAAATTTGAATCATAACTAGCGCCACTTTCTCTTTTATCCGAGTTACCCGTGTGAGAAGTGGTTTCTTGTGAATGGGAAGGGCTGGCATTGAGATCTTCACTTTCAATAGCTCGTTTATGTACTTTACTGACTCATGCACGACACATTTTCTCCTGAGATTTAGAATCAAAATTAAATTTAGAAAGTGTTTCTTGCCACTTGTCCATGTTTAAAAGTAAAATCTAAATAATAATATTTTCTATGAAGAATTAAACAAGTTTTTGTTAATAAAAACACTGGACTTCTTATAACGCGCGGGAAGTGTTTGAACAGCGAAGATTTTCATTGGCTAATACCAGTCGGATTGCTTAAGTACGGGATCGTGGGGGGGGGGGGGGAGAAGACTAGCGAACAGTGAGAGGGATAGGAAAAAAAGAGAAATCATATTCTTTTATCACTGAATGTGCCATATGGAGAGGTGGGAGAAGAGAAAAATATTCAATTCATATGTCTCACTCTCATGTTGTTGGTGTTATTATTACGGTATTATTATTATTATTATTATTATTATTATTATTATTCGGAAGGCAAAAAGTACTAGATTTGTTGGCGAACGTACTAGAACACTAAAAATTTATAAATCGTACTAGATCTATTACGAAAGTACTAGACTATATGTGATCGCCCTGGTCCCATCCTATATCTATAGTCAATAGTCCCATCAAAGGCTAACCATCCTGGTGATGGGCACACCTCTTTTGGCCAACCTGAGTTTGCAATTATAATTTAATTGTAATAGCACGATATACAATATTTAAAGGTGTCTTCTTATATTTTTATAATTTTAGAAATTTTTTAAAAAATGCAGGAAATTTAATTATTTTTTTAGTAAATATAACCTATGTTATTATTTTTCTAAGATAAATAAATTTGTTATTCAGTTAAGTATGATTATCTGTATTTTACTTATTAAAAAATAAGTAAAAATATTTATTTATTTTTTCCTATCATGATTATTCAATTTTAGTTTTTCAGCTGATATTTTAATGTCGATAATAAAGTGTCAAACCATTAAAATTAAAATATCCCATCCCATCCCATATTTCCTTTTCATGTTAGGCGCAATGGCTTGTCCCGGCTAAGAAAATTATTTGAAAGAATATAACTAGAAACCTAATTAAAGCTTATGATAGGGTTGTAATGCTATCACCTTGTGCGCAAAATGCGTATGTTCTTCTGACCAGTTTGCCTGCTTGCAGGAATAAAAATGCGAGTTTCCAGAAGCGAAATTCTGTCACTTCTCATATGACACCAGCTAACCAACCATCAATTTAAAAATCTTCTAGCGGTTCTTTATTGTATACGGAATTCGAAACTCATGTTCTTTCTTACCAGAGGGCATCGTCGATATTCTGAAATTCCAAGAATATTCTAAGTGCCATTTGAAAGATCGTCTTCAATTCTGTAAAGTAAAACAAAAGCCGCTGGTTAAAAAAAGAAGTTATCTTTGGTCTGGTATGATGTCAATTCAACTGCTATTATGCTTCAGTTTCTGATGCCTTTTCTGTAGTTTTCTATCGAATAATTTCTGCTATTTAAAGATAGTTTCGTCACATACTGTAGTGTATTAGCTGGCCTACCTTTTAAGAGAAAAGTTAATAACACATGGCTATGTACAACCTCTAGGGAAAGCAACAAAAATTGCCCAAAGACCTTTAAGCCAAAATATCAGCTCAGCATCCTCTTCAAATCCAAGTGGACCACTAATGGAAGTTTAATTTCTGAGAGCTAACTCTAATGGCATTTACTTTCTAATTATAAGCTCATTATAATAATTCCCTCATCATTGTTTAAGAATGGGGGGGCCCCCATTACGTTATTCTACTCCTCACATGATGTTGCCACTTGTGTTTCCCAGCATATTTGCCAAAACTACGGAAGCCGTCATTGACAACCTTTGCACACTCTCTTGAAATTGTCATCGCGTATCCATGGAGATGTATGTACAATACTCCCATTTCTTTCTCCCTTCCAAACGAGACCTGTTACAACGCCATCGGCCAGAAACGATAATAAGCTTATTGCTAAACAGTTCTTCTTTCCACCCCCACCCCCTTCCCCGGAAAAGTTCCAAACTTCGACCCGTATATAACAATATCTTCTTTCCATTGTCAGATATCTTCATATCTGCTCTCGCTGAACACCGTTTTCCACTTATCGCTAGAGCACTTGGCTCCGGTTACTTATGCGAACGTAATGTAGGGCTGCAAGTTTTATAAAAATTAATGGACGACGCCTCTCAAGCCGAAGATGAAAGTTGCGATCACAGAAAGAGAGGGGGAAGACAGTTATCTGCGGACGGGCCCGCTATCTTAGACCACGACCGGTCGATATAGCGTCCAATATAGTCTCACTTCTGATAAGCGCTAATCACTGAGCTAAGGGAGCGTGAAGGGATATACTGATCGTGAACACAAGAGGGTGGAACTACTCATGGGACGCGTGTGCAAGTATTAGATGCTCTTCAAGAGAGAGAGAGAGAAAGAGAGAAATGACAAAATCTCCCTAGTGAGATAATGTCTCAATCTCTCTCTGGGAAACTTGATCGATCCTATAGAAGATGTTACCAGCCAGAGAATTTCTCATTTGTTCACAGAATTACTAGAAACTTCCTGAATTTACCATCAATCTTTTTGTCACCCTTGCCGAGATAGTGTTTTCCCCCTTTTAAACGCTCTATCCGCATACTAGTCTTGAATAGGAAGACATGCAGATTAAACTGGAATGTTGAGTGTTAGTAAGACATCCCACAAAAATGTGAATGACCAAAAAAAAAAAATTGTTTTACTCTCTTTTCGTCTTGGTGAAAAAGAATAGATAAGCTTTATGCATATCATTTTCTACTTTTCCTCATTTATTAGAATTATATGTCTTATTTATTTATTTTAGCAAATCTTATAAAGTTGATACTTAATCAAATAAACGTCCTTGTAGTGGTTTGTTCAAAGAAAGAAAAAAGTAAAAGTCGCATCGCTTGAAATTAAAAATAAAAACTCAACAATTGACAAAGCATTGACAATTGTTGCAATATAATGTGTTAAGAAATATTTAAACTCATACAAATCTAACGCAGACATTCAGTATAAAATATGCATAAACATATCAATGGAAAAACAAGACAGTGAGCAATACACTGGAGGGTTCTATTTGCGTTATCATGCGACCCCAGAGACATCAAGATTGCACAGTATCGGATTTAATCATCATGATCATCAATCGTTTCAAGGATTTTGGCGTATTAATGGCCTCTTCAGGCTTCAGAAACCATCTACAAGTCACTTCAATGGACAACTTGGTCTTGTTCCAGAAAAGAAAGAAGTAAAAAGTCGCATTGCTTGAAATTAAAAATAAAAACTCAACAAACTTCCTCGGATGGTTCATATTCAAGTATTATTGGGCAATCTTTTTGTTTGTATTCTTCAAGTACGTTCTCGTTGAATTGAGTGAGGTATTGCACCTGGTGTTTCTGGAATGTGCACATGCTATATATAACTTGTGATGATCGAATAATGGTTTGCTGTTTTAGCAGTATTGTTAACTATATTTAAAAAAATAATAAAACTAATAGGGTTATTAAAAGTAATGATAATATTAATATCTAAATAACATTTTAAACTAAAATTTAAGAAAAAATTGAAAATTTACAATACACCTTTTATAATAAAAAATAACAGAAATATTAAAAATCATTCTAATATGCTTTTATAGCTCTTCAATAGTTCTTTAATCTCAACTTCTCGGCCTTTTGGCTTAGATCAAGTGTGTAGTGTATATAGTTTCTGTTCTTAACCGTTAATATCGGTACGAGTCCCATCGGGTTTCACGATGTTTAACGGGAAATTTGCAGACCTTCATAAACCACAGACTGGGGAAATCTCGGCCTTTTGGCTTAGATCAAGTGTGTAGTGTATATAGTTTCTGTTCTTAACCGTTAATATCGGTACGAGTCCCATCGGGTTTCACGATGTTTAACGGGAAATTTGCAGAACTTCATAAACCACAGACTGGGGAAATATCAAATACTTGGTGGTGGGAATAGTTAGGCTCCCCCCCCCCCATCTGATCATGCCCTCCATTCTGCCGCGTGTGCGTACCCTCGGAATTGAGGTTGACGCCACAATACCGGCAAGGGCGATGGCGAAAGCTATCATAGACTGCGTTGGCGCAGAGAACATTTTTTGATTTAACCCTTATGGGGGAGGAAGATACCAGGTAGTGACCAAAAATATGGAGACCAGAGAAAAGCTTCTCAAAGGGTTTGACTGTGTCAAAGTAAAAGTATCTCCCTTCATGGTTGGGAGCATCCTGAGAACCCTTAAGATACCACGGTTTCCCCTAGCATATGCAGAGAACAACGATATAATTCACAGCGTCTTCTCTAAGTGGGGAGTTGTACGGGAAATCCAGGTTCACAATGACTCAGACAATCCTGAGTGGAAGTCAGGGGAGGTAACTATCTCTCTTGAAATGAGGACCGAAGTTCCTAACTTTGTCCTCATAGGATCTGCCCGGGTAATGGTAAATTACCCAGGCGTCAAAAAGCAGTGATTTAAATAGATGTAGTGCCTTCAATCATCTTGGGACAGACTGCCCTCGCATAAAATGCAAGAACTGCCTAAAAATTGGCCACAGCCAAGAAAAATGTGAGGCATCTTGTTTGAAATGTGGGGTCACTGACCACAAAATCGACACCTGCCCATCCAGAACCCTCGCAGAGAGGAGGGGTGGTGTAGTCACATCAGCAACAAAACCAACTAATGAAAAGGTCACAATACAGGAAGAGTTTCCGCCTCTTGAGGCCACTCCTGATCATGCCGCTATGTCTAAGACAACGAAAAGGTCCCGTAAGGGAGGGAAACCTACCAGAATTGCAGAGACCAGCAATACGATCCCAACAGAAGAGACTGACAATACAGAAACCATCATGGTAACTCCCACGGACGAAAGCGAAGCTACAACTGCCAATATAGACATCGCCAATTCAGATACAGTAGAAGAAGCTGTAGTAGAGATGGAGACGAACACCAAAACTTCCAAACGGCCATTAAGTCCGCAGGAAGAAGAGCTGACAAATCTCAAAACAGCAAAAGTATCTGAAACCGAACACCCAGAAGTCCCTCATGCAAAAGCAGGGGAGACTCTAAAACATCTCCTTAGAGGTATGCCCGGGGTGGCAGAAAAGTTTAAAGAGGCAATAGATAAAGTAGGAGAACCTGAACTCCTCCTCACAGGGAAATATGGACCCGACATCGTCAGTGCAAAATGGGGTGACCTCTTCGTTGATGACATCAGCAAAATCACCCCTGAGCAAGTAGAGGTAGCCCTGGATATAGACGAGGAGGCAGCTTCGGCGTTCTACATTGCTCTCTGCAAACTAGACATGGCCAAGGGAAGTGAGGTGGCAAAAGAATCATAACAGCCCACAACAAAAGAAAGGAACAGTAACCACCTTGTGGATTTCTGTACTCAGCTTCACTGGTTTTTAGCTCCCCCAGGTGGGGGAGGACCTGAGAACCCGAGCGGCGAAGGCTTACAGTGAGGCGGTGCAGTTCCTTGTGAGCTGCATCACTCGGGCCAGATCCTTCCTCCACCTCTAAGTTCACCTTTCAATTTCTGCTTTTCTCTGTACTTTTTTTTTGTTTTTGGTTTGTGACATGTTTCCTTTTTAGGATTTTTCCTTTTTTTTTAAAGTGAAAAATCAACGACCGTTTTAGAAACGCCCCTGGGGGGCAAACAGCTAAAACAGGTCAACTGAGGCCTCTTTTACCTACCCTACTACTATGCACTCTATCTTTATTTTCCTCTCCTACTATCTGCTGACTCTCAGCCTATCGTACTCTACAGGCCGATGATGAAGATTTGTTGAACTCACAAATTATTAATCTCAACAAATAATCGATGATTATTTGTTGAGCAACTCCGAAAAAGAATGCGTTTAAATTCGCATTAAAGTAGAGTGCCAATAGATTGATGGTACTTCTATTCCATTTTATTATTTAACTTGATATTTATTAAATAGCGTTGTAGACAGGGACCATCCCTGCCAAACTCCTCAGTTTATTTCTCTTCAACACGATGATAGGTCAGAGTTCAATCGTCGTATCTATATTTCATCACCTTCATATATGCATATAATAACGCTATTTGGTATTTATCTTTGTTTCTGTTATTAATTTTAAAACAGAAAAATTGATCTATACATGATCGACCTTTTCTAAAACCATTCTGTGAATTCACTATACAACTTTCGGAATTTTTTTTTTTATTCAGTATACTGCTATACATATTTTTATTATAAGATTTTTTTTCGGCCAGAGGGCGTTAGTGGTTAAGAACGTAAATATTGTATGGAATTTTTATTTTACATCGAATACTGTCGTTTGGTTTTGTTTATTAATTGTAAGATGAAAATTACAACAATCACCAATGAAAAAATAATGAAGAAATCTAAAACAAATGGACTGTCATTTGAATAAATGTATGTTTTTAATTAAGAAATTTACAGTAAAGATGTAAGTGTTAAAAATTAAACAATATAATAGCGGACCATAACGACCAGTCTTAATAAACAATAGGAGAAGCCAACTCGTGTGATCACTTTAATTGATATTTAAACCGTGCTCCACGGAATCCTGGGGTTCCGCAAGGACTCCTAAGGGGGGGGGGATTCGGAGAATAAAGGCATTTATAACTTGTATTATATGCAGTTATGGGGGAACACAATTCTTATTAAGGTGACTTATTTATAGCAGAGTTATGTTACTGTATTAATTGTAATATTACGTGTTTTCTTCATTGAAATATTTTGCAGCGATTGTTTAGTTTCTTTCCGACATTTTTATGAAAATTTTCATCGGAATTTTGCGAAAAAATGAACATTTTTCAGTAGGGTTTCCGAAGTATAAAAAACTTGAAGAAAATACCGAAGTCATCACTTAAACACGGTTGTTTATCGTATCGTTCCTCATTTCCCACATTCGTTCATCTAAATAATAAAATACACTTTTTTTTTTTATTTTTCAAAATTTAATACGTAAAACGTTCCCCCCATATTTTAATTGAATTCATGAAATTTTCATTTCATCAGCGAAGAAATTAAATTCTTCATCCAATTCAGATTCAAACGATTAAAAAAAAAAGAAAAGAAAGAAAGTTGTGCTCAAAGCAAGCGGTGATCGATCGAAAATGATTCAACTCATCTTTTACTTAACTATTCTAAATTATAATGAGAAAAGTAATTGTCATGTCGTGCATTCAACTCGACAAGAAACGCTCGCATCAAATTAGGCTGACGCAAATGACAGAAATAAGCTATACGACCTCTTATACACGGAAAAAGAATATCGCTTTTCTACCTCGCTTTCTTTGCGCGTGCCTCTTTAATTTCCCCGGAGACAAGTTTAACTATCTTCTTCAAATCTACAGCAATTTACTCAAGTCTCAATGGGAACCAAGGGGTAAAGAAAATGGCCCGAAAAATTATCGCCAAGACTACGGTTCAACTTCGGTACTTTTCCTCTTCTCAAATCCCCGGATGTTGTGTTCGTTTTTATTTTTTTATTTTTATTTTTATTTTTTTTTTTTTTATTCATGGATGGAGGTTCGTCTCTTTTGCGTGTATACAGCTGTAAATAGGAACGACATGACACAGAAGAAGATGGATAGTACGAGAAAAAGAAAGCAAACTCTCAAATTAGCCCCAGGAAACCACAGAGAGATGTCACATTTGCTTGTCAGAGTTTTGGCTATTTGAAAAATTTTTCCGACCGTTCCAATAATCAGAACGACAATCCTTGGTGACATTTGGAATTGGAAAAAAGAGAAAGTCGATAAAGGCAATAAGCAAACAAGAATCGATAGTAATAACTGACAATGTCAGGTATTTAAATCGACAATCAACAATGACGTAAATCGTTTGGTGATTACTAGGGATTCAAAAACGAATAGGTAATAATAAAGCAATCAACTCAACAATGGCGTTAGTATATTTCACATTAGACAACAATGCATTCTATATTGTTGCACAATGCATTGTTGCAGTATACATTGTTGCGTGAAGCATTATTACAGTATACATTTTGCGTAATGCATTGTTGTAGTATACAGTGTTGCGTGTTTCAGTATACATTGTTACGTATATCGTTCATTACGTAACAAAAAAAAACAAAAAATAATCAGTGAAATGAACACCCTATAACTAACGAATTATGTTTGTAAGTAGCTGTCTAAAAATCCACAAAATCATTTGAATTTGCTTCAAAAATCATTTTATAATTTCATTTAGTGAATGTTCGCATATTATTATTTTTTGGCATTCCTTCTATTTCATTTTTAAGTTTTGAGCTTGAAAAGATTACCCACTAACTGAAAACGCGCCTATTATATCTACATGAATTAAATTCTCTCCCCAAACAAAAAAAAAAAATTTCAAGTATATTTGTTGGCTTTTTTTTTTTTTTTTTTTGTCTAGTGCGTCGATGTGAAGATTGGTTTGGGCATCAGTGCTAGTTGACTAGAGAATAAATAGAACAAGGTGTTTCCCATTGCCATCCTTATCCAAGTCAAGTATTTATATCTGGAGATATAACACAACGAATTCGGCTCAATTTAAAAGATGACTTTCTTAATGTTCATTGACAAATAATTCTTTTTTCTTTCGATTAACTAATGTGACTTTATCATTCTTCAATTCAATAATGTTCCTCCTTCCTTATATATCAGAGAATCTTCTACAAAATTCTCTGACGTGACTTTTATATTTGCATTGCATTTTTTTTTTTTTTTTAATTCTTAGAACCATTTGTAGGATCGAAATATAATGGACAGAACCACGTCATAAGAAGAATGAAAAGCGAAGGCAAACCGAAAGAAAAAAAAAAAAACGCCCATAAATTTCGTGTCTAATTTCGAATAGTCGTCGATTTTAAATACACCATTGGAATCGAGCACAGTTCTGTTGGGAGTTCGCATCTCTGTTAATTAATATTCGCCGATTATTGGAGCAGTACTAATTAACAGACGGTGGGAGGGAGAAGATTATGGCAGGGCCTGCTTCCGCTGCCTACAAGCACGAAGAAATAAATCTGTGCTCGGAGAGTATCCTGCGAAAGGTGTGTTTTTTTTTTTCTTTTATTCCGTTTACGATCCTGCTGCCTGCTGACCGCCCGTATATTTAAAAGACACCGAATGTACAAGGCAGAATGTTAATGGACAGGCGAACCGGTGACAGTGGTGAAGGCGGTAATATAGAAAGATTGATTAATGATGCTACAGGGAGGAGAGTAGCGAACACCTCCCCACTTTAGCGTAATACCTGCCCGCTGTAATGAATGCAATGTCTGGGAAGTAAGTACATTGCCTTCGATTCCCTTGGCTGCCATTCGCCTAACATCTGTCTAAGCTCTTGTACCTTCATCCTTCTTTTTTGCATTTTCCTCTCTCTCTCTTTCTCTTTATTCTTCAACCTATTTCGTTCCTTATTCTACATCTTTTCTTGTTTATTTTTGTTCATTTGCTTTCATATTTTGCTCAGAACTTTGCTCGCTGTAAGATGAATTCTTGCCTTCCACCATTACGTTTATGATAGTGCTCTCATGCCCATATAACGCTTGTCATAAAGGATGTCGTGAGATATACTAGCATATAAAATTATTAGGATTCCACGTCAAAACTTTTTTTTTTTTTTACTTTAGTGACCGACATCTAGGCTCATATTCGTTTTTTTTTTTTTTTAATTGATCTTGATGTTATTCAAAACTTTACATTCTTTGTGTGGTGTAATATATCTATTTTGGTTTTAAATGAATCATTTCATTTTTTGCGGCTCAATCTATTTACCGACTTGATCAAAACAAAATAAACTTAGGTCTTTTATTCTTTATTTCCTTTTCATTAACAATCCAATCAGAAACGATTTATTTACAAATGAATGTTGAGATAAGTTAAATTACCGAAATCCCCCAACAATATTTGCAAACGACAAGTTCAATTCACAATTGTGACGTCTTGCACATGCGTTGAAGTCATTTTGCATTTTTTATCAATTGTTGGATAGTCGAAATCTAATTGATTGTTGAACGCGTGCATTGTTGAAATCTTTCAACATTTCACTTTTTTTTTTTTTGCTGTGTAAGCATTCTTGTTTCTGTAACAAACATTAGTCATTGTTATTTCACAACAATGATTAACAAAGCAACGACAGATAATACAACAAAGGTTTAAATGAATTGGAATTTCGCTTCCTTTCACAAATAAGTACATCGCATTTAGCAACGAATACCGAATACATCAAACGCTATTTCTTTCGACACTCGAGATGAAGTGCGATTATCCAAAACATCTTATTAATACACTTATTTAAAAATTCACCTTTTAATGATAAATTCGTCAAGAAATATGAACAAAGCTTAAAGATTTATAAAACATTTAGTTTTTTTTTTTTTTTTTTTTTTCACGGTACACTTAGCGTACAGACATCAAAGGGTTAATTCTCTGTAAATTACAGTCGATAAAACAGAAAATAAAAACGACTTCAATGACCACCCGATCAATACACACTTAAAAAGACATCAGAACCTCCAGTTAGATAAAATGCCACATCTATATGCTGTTAGGCTCGAAGTCGTTTACCTTTCAGAACTCACCGTAGCCGAGTACCTTCCCAAAGAAAGAAGTAAAAGAATGAAGAAAGAAAAAAAAAAAAAAAAAAAAGAAAAATCCTGTAAAGATTTGGTAATGGGTTTTCTGTCGTAAATACTGGCTGTAATCGACCATAGTTTGATATTCAGTTTAGGATGTCAGCTACAATCGGAATTGTACTAACGTTCACTGGGGGGTTGCTAAGGGACGTCGAAGCGATAGAAAGAGGGGAGGGTGGGAGGAAGGAAATTTTTTTTTTTTGTCCAAGAGCAGTAAAACTTTGAAGCCCATAAACAAATGGGTTTACACGACACAACCATTACGGGCGAAGACAGGAGTGGGATGTTCGCATTCTCCTAAAACAAACAAATGGCAGAGACCGAAGGAAATCAAAGACAGCTTGGTTGAAGGTTGTGTATTAGACTGACAGCAGCACCACGTGTTCTTGTCACAAAAGTATTCATTAAAGGATCTATCTTGGTTATATTACAACCAATTACGATAAAAAGGGCTATTTTATTGCTTCTTTTCACGCGAGTTAAAGAAAAAAAGAAGGCTAAACAAGCTGTCGATAAAATTATGTGTTAGATGCTGCTGTTATCCACTACATTACTAATATTTACACAACATTAAAATAATAAAAAATGTTTATATATTTGCATCTTTTTTCATTAAAAATGAAAAGAAATACAGACGCATAAATATTATATGTATGTATATATATAATAAACATTATGGAATAGTTATGTACTGTTTTAGAATCTCGATTATATTGTATATTATGTATTATGCATCAATTATGGACAATTTGCAAATATGCACTTTACTAACATTTTTTTTTAGAAATTTCCAAAAACATTCTGTAAATATTTATCATTTAAATTATATAAATAAATATAAATAATAAAAGTAATTATAAATGTGATAAAATTGAAAAATAAAATATAATAAAAATTATTATAAATCCACATTTATGCATCCTACACCTTAGTGGCATATCCTTATAAGGACTGGCTTAAAGGGGCGAAGCAAGAATGCTTTTCATCTTCCTCGTTATCTGTAGAGGACAGTGTAGGGATAAAGTGTTAGTGACATATAGTCCTTATAAGGACTGGCTTAAAGGGGCGAAGCAATATTGCTTTTCATATTCCCCGTTGTCTGTAGAGGCCAGTGTAAGGAGAAGGTGTTATTGAGCTATAAAGCTCTGATCATGGCAAGAGGGTAACAGCAATAGCAGAGCCTCAGTTAGAACTTCATTGGCTACAGCATTGCCATCCATTACCCTCCAAGGGTATTGGATTGAATGAATCTCAATCACCGCATCTCACGGTCGATTGATTTGTTCCGTTAGTGGCATATGTTTATTTATTAAATTCTTATAAAGCAATGATATTAATTATTTAAAGGTTTATAGATTTTTTTTTCAAAATTTTTAGAAATTTGTAAATTTTTTTAAGAAAATTAAAACTTTTTAATAAAAATATAAGTTACATTATTATTTCATGCAAAAATAAAGATTTAAACTTATAAACTCCTACATTATTTATTTATTACCAACAATTTATAAATGCGCAGTTTTTCATAGCATTTTCCTCATCCTGTATTTACGAAGTATATTTCAACAGTTGTTTTTATTCAATAAATTTCAAAATAATTTTTCGATTTATTTATTCGTACCGATATTGTCGTTTCTCGATTATCCACCAGAGGCGCCACTGGCATGCTGCATGTAGATTAGTTTGACAAGCGTTTGTTTAATACAGTTCCAACAGCATTTGTGAATGATTTCTGTTGCCATGCCGGTTCATTTTGTATCTGAAAGGAACATTTGTCGTGGCACGTGCGATACGTAAGCTAACAATTTTGCAGTTGGCCATAAATTGATTTGAGGAAAAATGGACTAATGGAATTCAACGCAAACAGAGCAAATATGATTGATGTGGACAATTATCATCGAAAATGGGACGTTCTCATTTAATAGACGACCACTTTTACAGAGGCAGGTGGCAAATAAAATCACCTTCCATTCTTATCACACCACCCCGAACAATTTAACTCGCTACCGAATGTCTTTTAACTAAGTGGTTCCGATTATTTCCGCATGGCGGCGAAAATACTTGAAAATTTTCCAAATATTATGGATTATTGCATTGCTTTGAATGACTAGCGAAAGAACGTGCGGAGGGACAACATTGGAAGTAGTATTTGGTTTGATTATTTCAAATACACATCTACTTTGTGTGCACCAATTATTTTAGTTCTTTGCTTTTCTCTTTAATTAATCACGTTATTAATTTTTCTCTTTATTATTTGATTGATTTTAATTTTAGCTTCTTCTTTCATTAATTGTACCGTTGTCGATTGCAACTAAATTTACTTTTTGTTAATTTTAATTTTGATTTATTTTTATTATTTTTCTCTCTTTAATATATATTTTTTATTCCTGTTTATTGATGAACTCCATTCATGAATAAACAGGAATAAAAACTAAATTTAGAAAATAATTCTGTCATAATATGAATTCGTATAATTATATAATATTATTTATATTATAATTAAATTTATATTAACATCCTTATTGGATTTAATATAATATTAATTTAATTTAAACGCCATTAGATCATTCTTTATTTAATTTAATAAAAAACTATTTAAATCAATTAATTTTTTATTTAATTTTAATTTCTTAATTTATTTAATGTCAGACATGTCTTACAATCTTTGTGAGTGGAAGTCACCTAAAAACAGTGAATAAAATTATATGTTATATAATATAATATTAATATTAATTAGTATAATATATACGTACAATATAATATTAATATTAATATTAATTAATAAATTAATTGTATGTACAATATAATATTAATATTAATTAATATAATATATACATTAATTAATAAATTAATTGTATTAAATTTTCTGTTATTTTAATATTTTTATGTTACACTGCACTAAAATTAATATGTTTGCAATATACAGTATGTAATAAACTAAAAGGTGTGTTTATATTTAACAAATTATTTAAGAATTTTAGCATATTTAAAAATTTTTAAATAATAATTTCTTTTATATGAACTATCACAATTTTTATAGTAACTGTTTTCTTTTAATATTTTATATGAATAAAAAATTTAATTCAATCATTAGTCGATGTTTTTATTTTTACACCCACTTAACACATTTCCCAGCTATCTAAATACTCGACGAGCATAACTCCTATAGATCTAGGATTAGGGTTTGACCACTCATTGCTTGGCTAAACTTGAAGGATATCATTTGATCTGAATGCGGCGGGTCAATCAGTGGCGTTGACGAAGTCGAATTAGGGTTAAAACCCACTAGTTTTTCATAACAAAACATGTGCGTTGGCAAAACTCGAAGTTCGTAATGTCATTTATTGACATACTCCGGAAGATTGTGAGTTCCGTTCTGAGAATTCATCGTCTGAGAAGGCTTGCACGGACAACTGAACTTGCTGTGTGCAGCAATTGACGGAAGCATTGAATGAAGACCGTTTCCGGTCCATATCTCACCGAACTATGCGCAGGTTGATCGAAGCATTTAATAAAGCCCGATCCATATTTCGCCAAACTATGAGCAAGGAATTGAAGGAGTATCAGTGTTGGCAATCGTATTCCCATACGGAAACCACTGATTTGTACGAGATTGTAATTGAGTGACCGGTATGTGTAGATTGAACAGTTTCTAGCGTTACCGTGAAAAAGGTCATTTGTATGCTTGTTCAAACATTACACGAATATAGCGTATTAAATATGCCGCGTGTTGGAGACATTCCCATTCTAATTTGAAAAATTCAGCAGTAACACACGGCATTAGCAAAATGTGGCGCAAACCGATTATAAACATGTTGAGGATTGCCCAGACAATATCTCCGGTGTTTGGTTTGTTTGTTTTTTTATTGTCATAATGGGCAAAGGACTTCAAACATGGAATGACAACAGCAGTCAATTTGATTAATAATGATATCATGGAAACCTTTGCTTTGCCACAAGGGCGCGCAAGTAGTGTGTGGCGCCTGTGTGCAAAACTTTAGTTGACGCCCCTATTCCGTCCTCCTCCAATAAAAAAATCACTTAAAAAAAACGTTTTTTTTTTAAGTATTTCCTCCTCTTTGGCGCTTTTACTGTCCTGGCGCTGTGTGCGTCGCACACGTTGCACATATGGCCGGCGCGCGCCCCCTGCTTTGCCACAATGTAACAAAACATCAGAAAACCACTGACGGCACCATTCCAGACTAATGCGTGCGAAGGAATACAATCGTTGGATATCAATGAATTGTCGAAAAATCGCATGGATAGATGATCCCGCTTCTTGTTATTCCAAGCAGATGGAAGCGAAGAACATCGAAACAACAGCATCTAGCTATTGAGCCATGAAACGCAAGGTAGTGGCTGTAGAATGATGAACTGGGACATTTTAACAATTACAGAAGAACTGAATGGTGTAGTTTACTCAACTATTGTCCCATTAAGTACATCTGTCTTTGTGTCGATTATTTAGCCGACATGTAGCTGACTCTTGCAATAGGAGAACGCATTCACATCACAAGACTTATCCAGAAATGGTTACAAGAACATGAATGAGGGTACTTGAATGGGCTGTTCCTTCGGTCACTGGGTCTTAATGTTATTGAGAATACTTCAGAATACGTTTAGACTGAGATTTCGCAAATCTAAGGGAAGTAAAGGCATTCACCATGTCCACCCGATTGGTATCCCAAGTTCAGGCTCTTTTAGTGTGTGTGTGTGTGTGTGTGTGTGTGTGTGTGTGTGTGTGAGAGAGAGAGAGAGAGAGAGAGAGAGAGATCTTTTCTGAAAGTTTACCTGTCTTTTAGTGTTTAAATAAAGAATCATATGTCAATTAAAACTGCCGGATAAACGTCACTTTTTTTTATTTATAAAATTTAAATTTTCCTGTCCAAAATACCTTCGTTTTTTCATCTTATTATTGGAACTGTTTTACTAATTTCTAAAAACAAAGATTTTTTTTTAATTTTTTTAAAAAGTATTTTTTTTTTTAAATTTCCGATAAATATTTCTGCATATTCCATTTAACTGTTGACTAGGCTTGTAAAACATTCCAAACATTAAAAAAAAAAAAAAAAAGCTTGTCTCATAGATGGCGCTTTTTTCCACCGGAACATAATTAAAACAAAGATATAAACATGACATCTATTGGACAAGTCCCTTTGTTGATTTTACTCTACCTTTTCAGAGGCTTCAAAATGAAATATGCGTCTAATATTTTCTACTGCCCATATTTCATCTCCAGGTAAAAAAAAAAAAAAAAAAAAATTAAAAAATCCCATTCAATTTTTTCCAACAATACAAAGCTTTGGCAAAAGAATTCAGTTTATAGACATATCTGCACATTCAATATTGCTTAGCTAAAAGTCATTACATTAAAATACGCGTAGGAAAAAAAAATCTATCTGATGTCAGTTTATGAAATCCAACTTTTTTTTTTTTTTTTTTTGAACATATCAGTAGAGCATTAGGTAATGAACTATCCTCCTTACTCGCAAGATCCTAAAGGTATATTGTTGCCTTGTCAACATCAAAGCTACTATTAAAAGATACATGGCCAGGCAGCGGGCTGTCCGTAAGTGAATTTCGCTTATCTGAAAAGAACCTTTCTATTGTTAAGCTAGACATTATTAACTTTTTGGTATTTTGTGTTCGATTTCTTGAGTGAAGAAGAAAAAAAAAAGACGCCTTTCAAGAAGGTAAAGGAGACATCTAGAAAATTAAATTTGAACATATGTCTGACACTCAAAAAAAAAAAAAAAGGGTGTTTCGATAAATAAATGAATATTTTTCGTAATATTTTATAAGAGTACGCCAAAAATACTCCACAAGTTTTTGACAGAAACTGAATTTGTGTGTGTGTGTGTGTGTGTGTGTGTGTGTGTGTGTGTGTGTGTGTGTGTGTGTGTGTGTGTGTGTGTGTAAGAATATTAATATTTTTCTATAGGATACAAACGTCTTTTTACATTTCTTGTCTGGTTAGATATGGAGCTTTGGCAGTCCGTAGGTTGTGTTAAGGGATTATTTTTCTAAGGAAGAAATGCAATTTTGCAAATTTCAATCACAAATATCACAAGTGGCTCAAGAGAAGAAAAAAAAAATACATTTTTTTTTTGGGACGTTCATCTTATTTCAGTCCAGTGAAGCATTCTCAGACTCTAGTTCTGTGTTATCCCTTGTAGAAAATCCCTCAAGGTACGGAACATCATGATTTTTTTCTTACCTTTTTTTTTCTTGGAAGAACAGACCGAAAATAAAATGGAAAAACGGACAAACATTTTAAGAATTTGCTGCCAGAAAATGATAAAAACATGGACTTCGATACTACCATATACTACAGGAGATTAAACTTTTATTTATAGGCTGCCTCTAGGAATCGAGAGAGAGAGAGAGAGAGAGAGAGAGAGAGAGAGAGAGAGAGAGCGCATATTATAGAGAAATGCTGTTATCTATTACATTATTCTGGATTATTTCTGCAAGCCTTTTCTTAGATCTAATTCTTTAGCTGGCTTTTATTAATACAAATGTGTATCGGTAGATGGCAGTGCACGTACTCAGTAATTTATACACCTAGATTAAAGAAGTAATCAGATTATTATTGCCATACGACTGACATGTGGCTCTATCGTAAGCATTGAACTCCTGGAGCTCTTATTAAATTGACAAAGAAATGCTCGCTTAATATTTTTCCCATTATTTGCAGTACTGGCTCATAAAAGAAGGGCTCTCTAGGATTACATAAAGGTGAAGAATTTCAGAAATATTTTATCTCTCTCTCTCTCTCTCTCTCTCTCTCTCTCTGTGATTCAAAGTCCGTCTGTTTATTTTCACTTCTCGAACTTAGTCCTTCACTCCCTCTCTCTGACTACATCACATAGTTCTGAAAGATTTTTAATATGGTTTGTTTAACTCTCATCAGTGATAGAACGAATAATGTTAGAAGATATTCGTTCTGTTTCTTTAAAAAACATTGAGTTGATTAAAAAACTCAAAGCTAAGTCAAAGATGAATAATCCTCCATTTTAAGCCCACGTATTATCTCTTATCAAGATTACATTTCAGTGAATTGGAGAATTAAATGCGAACTTATTCAAGAAGGATGCGCTAAATCCATCGCTTCACCAACACGCTGTGGGAACTAATTGCGATTATACATTAATTCTGCACTCATTTCTCTTTATGGTACTAATTTTACTAATTTATAGTGAAATTGGTTGCGGTAGATGCATCAGTAGATTACTAAAATTAAACTGTCCAGACATGGTTGGAGTAGTCTAGAGCGCCAATTATTACACGTAAAACAAGAAAACTTGACTATTATAATATGCAGTCTAGAACATGCAGAAAATAAATACCAGAAACGTTATTTACTTAATTTCGTCGCTAGAGTAAAAAGCGGCGTTGCGGTCGGTAAATGATTAAGTTATTTTTGGTACAACTACTCATATCTCTTATACATACACAACACCGTGTGAGAAACACGCATGACCCAGCGCCATCTCTTCCCCTAGTGGCCAAATTCCTCATAGTTTTTTTTTTTATTTAGCGTTCTAGACATGAATGAACGAAGGAAAGGTGAAAAAATAATAGATTTAAACATAGAGATCTTTAAAAATTAAAAGAAATCTGCTGTATATAGTCTCCTATTTCGTGGTTATGTTTTAGTATCTCAACGTTCTGATAAAGCTTATAAAAACACATGACAGTAATCCTGTGATGATTATTAGTTCATTATTATTATTATTATTATTATTATGTGACACCTCCAAGGAGTCCAAAGACTCATCGAGGGAGGGCACCTACTCTACAGCTCTCCATCTCCACCTCTCAAATCCACCAACCGCAACTACCTTCATCATCTACACCAACGCCATCTACTGCTGACCACCGCCACTGTTTTCACAGACAATCACAAACATCCATGCTCAAGGCGGGATTCGAACCCGCAGCCTTTTGGCTGGAGAGCGTATACGCTAACCATTCGGCCAAACAGGCCAACCATTTCCTCAGTTAATCCATTTCGTCGGCATACAAAGGGGAAATTTTACTGGCTAACTAACTCAGTACTTGGTAAAAATCTCACTGAAAGACTTCTTCCTTACATTTTATTCCCTTCGCTCACTTGAAGCAAAGTCTATTAAATGTCAATTGAGCCCCCCCCCTGTTTTAAGCAATATTCGGATGAATAAAAAAAAACAATAATAATCATGTGTGGTCTTTCAGACTCCGGTATATTTTCACCTGTAATTTATTAAATGACTAATTTGCAAATCAAGAAAAAAAAATTAAGACTTCCACTCCTTTAGGGATCCTTCTTTCTCTCCCTTATTAGTTGAGGGGGGGGGGGATAAATATGCCATTCTCTGTTCTCGCAGTCAATTACCCTAACGAAGGCGGAAGACTTGCTTTGATTTCTCGGATTAAAGCACAAACTGCTTCCGGTGGCCTAAATATGTCACCGGAAATTACGTCAGCCATTGCACGTCGTGGGGAGGCTCAATGAAGAGCGAAATTAATCATCACAGCTGATTTATCGCGTACTTAATCGACTCGGAGGTTTGCTTTAGAAGATATCTCTATGAATGCTTTCAGGCTTAGGCTCTGAAGACTTCGATGCGTTGATAAACAGCAAGGCTTTGCCTAACATGGGTTCAAGTATTCAAGAGAAGATAATGTGCGAATCTTGTAGGTGCATTAACGTCACTTTCAATGCTGCAGAGCGTCTTACATCTCCTTCACAACATGTATTGTCCGATGTACGCCTCTATCAATCTTCGATGATAAAATATCGCTAGGAAGGATATTTCTATACAATGCGGGAGGCTTTCTTTAATAGCCTAAGAGCTATCGTCAATATGCGGCTTCAATGGCGAAGTTGGTTGGTTTGAAAACACTCCACATGCGTCTATGCCACCCGACGGTGTTATCAATACGGCTCTTTTGTTTTCTCGGAAATTTGTTTTGAAAACTGCAGGTCACTTTAATTATTGTTGCGCCCTCTATGGGACATTAAAGGAATTGCAGATAAAATGGTGTTAGAAAAGAAGTAACCATTGATCTTTTTTATTGTAATCTTTACAAAAAAACAAAACAAAACAAAACTGTATTTGGAAGTTAGGGAATAAATTAATTAAATAATAGCATAGTCGTCAATTAGTTTAAATCCATTGTTTACTATAAAGTGTCAATGGATAATAGTTTCAGGTTTTCTGCGCAACTTGATTCCCTCTTTATTAAAAAAAAAAAAAAAAAATCAAACAGTACATTGAAAACTGCACGCTCGATGAGCTAACAATGATTGTAAATTAAGCGCAAACTGGCGCATTTCAATAATTTAATTGTTTGCGATCTTGGCTGCAATCAAAAAAAATGTGCACTTGCCTGATATTTACAAATTAAAATATTGTCACTTTGAACTACAATCAACCTAAGTAGAAATCGAAGTCTATTGAACCATTAATGCGTTGTGTTTTTTTCCCCCTTTTTTTTTTTTTTTTTTTTTGTCAATAAAAATATTTTCCGGATTCTGTATGTGGAAAAATAGCCTCTACTTAAGAGCGTCGAAAGTGGGTCATTCAACGTCATCTGTCGGAGACATCTGGAAAAGCCATTCTTTTATACGATCATATAGTACAAAAGTTCATGACTCTTTTTTTTGTTATCACTTTTGTTACTTTATTTTTTTATAAATAGATTTCGTTCCCTTCTTTTTATTGCTAAAAAACGATTTGTGAAAATTCGCATAACTATTTTCTACATTTAAAGATATATTTTCAGAAAAAAAAAATAACCATTTATCTGATTGCATAGGAGCTGGGAAATATAAATCCAATCTTCAACACACGCTAAAAACATCAATAAAACTGATTTGCATATTATGACACCAGACGGCGCTAGTGTCGACATTGTAATCGGTGCAGTATATATTCCTTCGCAAGCTGTTCCTCTGGGAATAACGACCTTATTACAGCAATTTATGGTTGTCCAGAGACTCGGTGATATTAACCTTAATTTCTTTTAAAAATAACCTCCTTCAGCCCTTTTTAATTCCCTCCCCATTTCCCCCCCCCTTGAACGAATAATTTACGCTAGTAGAACTGCTAGCCGATAAATGCTCTCAAATAACGACTCCGTCAAATGACCCCGCATAGACGATGTTCCAAGAGGAATGTTGCGTCTAATTTGTCGAGTTACATTTTGCTTATATAAAAGACGGAGGGTCATTTTCCATCTTCTACAAGGTGATAAATGTTTATGACCTAAAGAGGAACCGGTGATGCCGGAAAACGGCAGAGAAAATACGTTCCAGATGATGTATGCAATGTTTCTTTAGTATTACTACACATGTAACCCAACGAAAGCGAAAGGATAGAGACGCCCTCTAGCGGACGTTGTAGGTACTAGGAATTAATTACTTTTTTTTTTTTTTTTTTTTTAAATTTTCGGCCGCGAATACCAAGAAGATGGAATCTGTCGGTGAAGATAAAGTTACAGAACAATCGCGGTAGAAAGACATACCATTAAGATACTCTTCCAGAACGCATAACAACATCAAAGTAAACACGTAGATGGAATGAAAGGGTTAGCCATGTGTAAGGCAGTCTTGTGTTCTCTCTCTCTCTTTCTCTGTGCATTGGGTCAGTGAGTCCAGTATTAGCGTTAGGCTTAAGTGACAGCCGAGAGTATTACCAGCCTCACGTGCGGATGGGCGATAAGTTCAAGTGGGTCTCGACATTATCTAACTTCTCAAGACAGTTGGAGAGAGCGTACGTTTGCTCAATGTTACATTTTCTGCTGAACCCGCGCTCTCTTGTTACAAGCCGATAAAAACGTCTTAAGAAATGACAGCTGCTTTGAATGGCTTTGTGATAAGAAAAACTTTTTCGGTGTGTGAATGTTTTAAAAAATTTTTTTTTTTTTTTTTTTTTTTTGTGTGTGATTTTTCAGACGTTAAAGTGAAAATGGATTTTAATCAAGGATGGAGAATTGAATACTTTCTTTGTATTTTGCAGATTGGACTTTCGTTTTAATGTGTGATTTAAATATAAATCGATCTAAATGGACTGTTAGGCAGCCAAGTATTGCCAGTCTGGCTTTAGATTATAATTAATTAGTGTGTGTGTGTGTGTGGCTTTATTTCGATCGTAGTGGATTGGCGTTCGCTTAGCGAGAGACATGACGATATTGACGGATCAGATAATTTGATATAAAAGCGAGAGATATTACGGATCAGATAATTCGATATAAAAACAATAAAATAATAATAATAATAATAATAATAATAATAATAATAATAATAATAATAATAATAATAATAATATTCTACATCACATTCTACTGGTGATGTAGAAAACCCAATTGTTATCTGATGTCGAGAGTATTCTCCACTAAATACTTTCACACGTGTACAAGTACAAACTTTTGCTGATGATAGTGTCCATGATTTTTAAGCATTTTCGCCAATTTCCAGGCAGACCGGATTTATTTTCATCGATACTTAACTCCAAGGATTGTATTGTTGTGAAGTACGTCCTTAAAGGAATGTCTTCTTTGATCCAATAGTTTTCTGAAGATGCACTTTTGTGAAAACAGTGAAATAAAGAACATTTGGAAGGTCTAAACAAACACGTTGTTAATTAGTTCGTTAAACCTAAGGACCGTCTAGACGTAGATTTAAGGAATTCTGAAGTGTTACTTCAATGATGTGCTCATTTAGAAAATTATTTTTAAATCCATTTTTCTTCTACTTGCTTTCCCAACAAGATCTCATCGATATCTGCAACAAGTGTAGGGACATTGGTAGACTTATATTATTACAGCTATTATTAATCATCGTTTGGTTGTCAGTGTAAAGAATTATCCATTGTTGAATTTTTGTGCATTTCACATTGTTACCAATTTGATTGTTTTCACATTATCATTATTATCATTAAATTGTCTGTTTCAACATTATAAGATAAATTGTTTCAATGTAAATAATTATCTTTTTTTTTTTTTTTTTTTACATTTCATATTGTTGTTATTCAGTTGCCAATGATATTGTTGTTTCTCTGATGTTCTTAAACTATATGCATTGTTTAAGAATGAATCGAAGTATAAGATAAAAAAATAAAACATTAATGATAATTATTTTGTAATTCTCATTTGCGGCTTGGAATTATTCTCGACAGCATAGGCGTATATGCGTTTAATTTTTAAATCTCCAGCGACTTACAATATAAAGAAACCAGTCCAGAATGGAGTCTTCTACTTAAAAAAAAAAAAAAAAAAAAGTTAAAGAACATTTTAAAATAAAAATATAAACTTTATTCTATTCTTGCAGAAGATAAAATTTAAGTATTTCTCGATCACTAAATTCAATTATTGTATTTAGTTTACAGTGTTGAGCAACAGGAGTAAACAAAACTGCTTAGCAACAATCAGAGCACACTTAACCTACATTGTCTTTCGTAACAATAACTTTAGGATAAAGTGGCCAGTCTGAGCGCCTCCGTAGCTCGGTCCGTAACTTCGTCTATACTTCGTCACTATAGACGAAGCCCTTTGATCGGAAAGACTTGGGTTCGATTCCCGTCCGTGACGTGAGGAACCTTTATCTGGTCTCTTTCGACTAAAGGTGAGTTAGCCGGTCTCATACGAAGGTATGGGGATTTTTTCACCCGGAAACTCCGGTTTTTCGTCCCCGAGAAAAAGGCAAACCTGCCCCGTAAACACACATAGATTACAGGCATGAATTCGTCTCAGCCATATGCTAGTCCCGAGCCCGGATAAAATTGGGGGTTTGAGAAAGCAATGGTGAACTACCCTGTAAAAATCTCACCAGGAATACTTGATTATAAAGTCACCTACGGTCGGAAAACGACCGTAAAGGGAAACTAGGCTTAGTCCGATGCCTAAATATAAATATTTGTGTAAACTGCGTGTATTCTCTTGACCGATTTGCCTGATTGCGGGAGTAAAACACTTCCACTTAGGATTGGCTAAGAGATATTTACTTACGATAGATTGTAAGTTAAACTGTCTGAATTTGGAGAGATTGTTCTTGGAATAAAATATGATATGATGTTGGCATAAGATTAAATTTTAAGGATAATCGATGGTTAACACATAGAGAGAGAGAATCTGCCAGATGGAAATAAAATACCTGAACTTGTTTTTTAGCAGGAAATTTTCGATATATTTCATGAAGTATCAACCCAAATATCGATATGGATGAAGAGGTTACTCCACCATGTTAACAGTCGAGTAAGACGTTTTTAGGGGAAAAAAGGAGTTTAAATATAATGAAGGTATTTATTTCGAATGTCATATATCTTCATCAGGAATAGATGTATGCTGGAATAGAAAATATCAACACACACACACACACACACACACACACACACACACACACACACACACACACACACACACACACACACACACACACACACACACACACACACACACACACACACACACAGAGAGAGAGAGAGAGAGAGAGAGAGAGATGTAAACTGTACATAGGATGATTGATCGCTCCTCTGAATATCGGACAGTGCGCTGTAATAGCATTATCTCTTGGATCAGAATGCAAGCACGGACTTTGTACTCAAGCGTGTTGATCTGCCGGTACTCTAAGTTCGCTTCTGTATTACCCACACAATGGTTTCGTGTTCGGCTGCTAACTTGCAGTGCATGTGTGTGTGTGTATCATGTACTCCGAGTTGCTGTTGCACTACTTGTGACTTGATAATGCTCAATTGTGTCACAAGCCGGAACCAGAACCGTATTCTTCACTGATACACTACAAATATTGTAATCTCTTTATGCGCTTGTAAGGAGAGATGATCAGTTAGTGTGAATAACAAACAGACCATTGCAAAAATTGAACTTCTAATTATGTTTTTTTTTTTTTTTTAAATTATTGTTTTCGTTTTTTAACAAGTTCCAAAATGTATCACTAGTTTATGAGATAAACTTTTGTAACTGACGTTTACAATCAGTATAAAATTAAAATATATAAAATTAAAAAAATCAACAATATATATAATTTTAATAGCATACTAATTTGTATTATTATTAGTAGTAGACATTCCTAACACTGGTTCTGTCTTTGAATAATTGCGAATTATCGAATAATTCTCATTTTTCTGCATTTCTCAGCATTTAATGGTTACCTATTAAAACCCTAACTGTAACGTCTTATAGTATGACAACATAAGTAGTGTCACTACTAGTTGACCCCAGGTAGCACATGTTATAATGGAAAAAATAAGCAATTTGCAAAGTTCTGACCGGATAATATCGGCATCCACAGTTATTTTACAATTCCATAGGCCATCAATGTTTCTGCGTGAATTATCTTGATATTGTACTACTTAAAAGATGCGGACCTAGCTTAAGAGTCCGTATATTTGCTCTTATATTAATGCGTTTCACTGTTCTGAAGTTTGTTTCAAATTTACGACATCCGATGTTGTCCTTGTCTTTTAAGTAGTACAATACCAAGGCAACTCGCACTCTTATGTCAATAAGCTTAGAAAAATTTTGGGACTGGTCGACTGAGGCCCCTATCTCTAATTTTCCTCTGTTCTTTTCCTATAGGTTTTGTTATTATTATTATTTCTCACTCCCTTTCGAAAAAGAGTGGGAGTAGAGATGCTTCACCATAGGATGGTGAATCTTTACACGTTCTCTTGGAGATTTATTGCGATATGGTGATGAATCTTCGAAATCGTTCTTGAGGTTGAAAGCCAACCTCATGAACGTTGAAGGAACTTCAACCTGTTCGAGGAAAACTTCATATTAGGACGAAGTCTTCGAATCCGTCCCTTCGATGGAAATCTACCGTGATCATCTCTTATTATCAGCGGTGCTGACAAAAACACAAACCAGGAACATTTAAATAACTTTTAAACTAAAGGCAACTTAGCCAGAAAAAGTTGAAAACCTGTTTTTTTATCCCGGCGAAACATAAAAATCAGGACGATTTCAATCGGAAAATATATAGTAATTCACTATTTGTTTTATGGTCTTGGATTCTTTTCATAATTCTAACCAATCTAAAATATTTAAGACCAAAAGCCCTGAAAAGTTAGAAAGAAAACGGGAGAAATCTTTTGACATATTTTAATATGTGAAAACTAATGGTGAATAAGTTAGAAGTCGGGAGCTGAAACGGGCGTGTTTTTGTGAAACTTAATTGGTGTAGCAACCGAGTTCACTCTGTAGATCAACTAAGGATTTCCTTCCTGTAACAGAAGTGATACCCGCTTGTTGAAGTACTCCTGGAGTACTCCAAATGACTTTGGCATGAAAGGCTGAACGTATGTTTTGAACTAAGTTGCGCTTACGGTTGTTTGGAATTATGGCCAAAGCATTTAAGACTATGAGATCAGTGTACGTGTTAGTTACGCGTCTTCTTCTGACCGGTTTACCTGTTTTGTGGAAAACAGGTAAACCGGTCAGAAGTGGGAAGAGTTTCCTCGTGTTGTAAGCCGGAATTCGAACCCTAGTCTTGCCAACTACAGTGCAAACTCCATACTGGGTGAGCTACGAGGCTCGTTTAAAAAACACAGTCTCTTGTTGCTGTAATGTGCAGATTATAAACATAAATCATCTCTGGAACGATTGCAGACATCTTAATCATTATATGATGTTTCTTTTAAATATCTATTTTCTCAATGACTCTGCCACCTAATTACATACCCGTATGTGATTATGGCCTAATATTTGGACAATCAGATTAACAACTTTCTCCATTCGAATTCCAGTACCATAGCATATAACAATCAGAACCCATTAGTTATCTTCCTACAGCTTTTCCTATCGCCTTCTGTGTTTCCAGCCTCAGCTATTACTTTCGACGTTTTACCTTTAATTCCGTCTACCTTACTATTCGCAAAAAAATTTCATTTTCTGTAGCATCCTAAATGAAAGTGTTGTACGTACATACTAAAAAAAAAAAAATTCTGTGCTTTCATCACGTGGGATTAGAATGCAATTTCTTTCGAGTAATTCCATCGAAGAAAACGTACTAGAATACGAACTTTCAAACCAATATTCCAAGGAAGAATATTTTTATTTGGAAATCTTAGCGTCTTAAAAGAATTTAACCTTATTTTTCGAGACGATGTAGTTAGGAACAAAAAGACTCCTTTTTAACTCAATATTTCCGTATGCGTGTGTGTGTGTGTGTGTGTGTGTGTGTGTATGTGTGTGTGTGTCATCTTCTCAAATCAAGCGACTCCTCTCTTAAAGAAGAGTAATATGAATGTCTTCAGCGAGCGAGACTGGGAAAGACAGACACCAGAGAGATAGATAGAGAGAGAGCAATAGATTGTATTTCTCAACGCTCGGCCAGTTGCCACATGAAATAGTATCCAGGGTTACCTAATCCACCATAATTTTTGGTTATTAGCAACGCGATGGGCCGAAAGAAATGGAAGGTAAGAAAGAGAGAGATGAGGTACAAAAATCGATGGAGAAAGCAGTCGCGGATGCGATAAAGATGAATGCTACAGAGACATAATAAACGCCAGCTACATTAATCATACTCTTCTGTAACTGTCATCTAATGGAGCTGCAATAAAAAGCATAGAGAGAACGAAGAAGCAAAAGAAAAAATTGGAGCAAACCTGAGATCGCCGTATAATGACGGGAATATTTACTCCTATCGACCCAGTGTTGTCACCGCATTCCTAAAGTGCCGACAGACGTGGTGACTGGCTAAGAGCATAAATTCTCTACATTTGTATAATATCCCCGTTGTCTTAAGGAAAGAAAGATAGAAAAAATTAACGTAAAGCAAACGGTTGTATAAAGGAGCTGAAAATATTCCACGAAATTCTTTTAGTCAGTTGTTGTTTTTTCTCTCTTTCGTAACACATTAACACCCTTATTAAGGAAAACCTTGAAACAAAAGCGTAATTACTTTTAGCAAGGCAGTAATTAATTTTGACTTGGTGATAATAAATAATTCCTAGATACATAAATTAACAGTAAGTAATTAGCTGGGAATAGTTGAAATATTTCCAGCCATTCTAAATACCATCGACGCAGTATTAAAACACATTCATAAAACCGATGTAATAAGGAATAGATAAAATTCTCTCTAATAGCCAGCGGTTTCTTGATATCTGTCTCACTTAAAAGGAAATTAAATATGATACCTTTATGGATCCAATGAACTGTTGCGTATAAATCATATGTGTTTCAAATATTTCTTGCCTAATAAGCAATGTTATTGTAAATTGGGTTTAGTAAAGCCTATTACAAGTAAGGGTTCAGGAGTTGTATAATTATCATTAATACAATATATAATTATTAAAAATTATATAAAAATATTGGAAGTAATATTTATATATAAAATTTAGATAATATTTTCGAATTTTTAAAATTTTTTGAAAACTTTTCATGTAATTTTATTTACACTTTGTAAAATAATGTATAAGTTAATTAGTTTATGATGCGTGTAAATGACTGTTATATTATATATTATATATGGTGAGATGCGGTGATTGATTCATTCAATCCAATACCCTTGGAGGGTAATGGATGGCAATGCTGTAACCAATGAAGTTCCAATGAAGCTCGGCTATTGCTGTTACCCTCCTGCCATGATCAGAGCTTTAATAGCTCAATAACACCTTATACCTACACTGTCCTCTACAGATAACGGGGAAGATAAAAAGCATTATTGCTTCGCCCCTTTAAGCCAGTCCTTATAAGGACTGTTATGTTATGTTATATATATATATTTTATATTTGAGAGAATGATGAAGTTAATCTGCCGTGAGATGCAGTGATTAATACCTTTGGATAGTAATGCTGTAGCCAATGAAGTTCTAACTGAGGCTTGGCTATGGCTATTGCTGTTACCCCATGATCAGAGCTTTAATAGCTCAATAACACCTTATCCCTTCACTGCCCTCTACAGATAACGGGGTAGATGAAAAGCATTCTTGCTTCGCCCCTTTAAGCCTTCATGGAGCATTGTTCAATTTTTGCAAGTCTATTAACCCCACTTTATTTTATTTATAAGCTAAGGATATTTTCTAATTTTTAAAAATTTTGTTTTATACATAATTCGGAATTCTTGCTCAAGAGACCAAACATGGAACTTTGTTCTTAACAAAAAGCCACTTCAGGCTCCCAATAAACAGGGCAGTGATCTTGCACTAAGTAATGAAATTCATCTTTTACTATTTGATCTCTTTACACAGGTGAGAGGGGTTGGCTTCAATAAACCAGAGCAGCGAAGACTAAGAGGGAGGTAGTCCCCAGCCCGTCGAGGGCAGGATCACCAGGCCAGGTCTTCCCCTTTTATTGTGTCCCTATTTATCATACAGATTTTATGTATTTTTCTACACCTTGCACAGATAGTTAAAATTGGTCGCCCGAGGCCTCTTTTTTAATTTTCCGCTGTTTTTATCCTATAATTTTTTTTTTTAATTTCCCACTCTCCTGATGATTCTTACACTCCCTTTCATGAGACATGGTGAAAGACTCGAAATAACTAATATGTATAAAAATATGAGGTGGAATTAATATGCCTGTGAATTTCTATAATTATATATATATATTTATATATATATATATATATATATATATATATATATATATTATATATATATATATTATATATATTATATTATATATTATATATATTAGATTTTATATATATATATAAAAGAATGAAAACAGAAAGATTACCAAAACAAGCCTTAAAGTACAAGCCATTAGGAAAAAGAAAACCAGGACGTCCTCTTAAACGATTCAACGATGACTTATAAGGCCGGAACAGGCCATACTAGGCCTAAATCCTTGATACGTATGATATATATATATATATATATATATATATATATATACAGTATATATATATATATATATATATATATATATGTATATATATATATATATATGTATATATATATATATATATATATATATATATATATATATATATATCATACGTATCAAGGATTTAGGCCTAGTATGGCCTGTTCCGGCCTTATAAGTCATCGTTGAATCGTTTAAGAGGACGTCCTGGTTTTCTTTTTCCTAATGGCTTGTACTTTAAGGCTTGTTTTGGTAATCTTTCTGTTTTCATTCTTTGAACGTGTTCCATCCATCTATGTTTATATTTTTTAATTTTTTCAATTACTGGTTCTTGGTTTAATTCTTTCATAATATCTTCGTTTCTTTTGTGATCAAATAGGGTATACTTTGCAGTTTTTCTCATAAACTTCATTTCTGCTGTTGTTAATCTTTGTTTGTCTTTTTGTTTTATTGTCCAGATTTCGCTTCCATACATTAAGACCGGTAGGACTAAAGTATTGTATACTTTTAGCCTGGTTTGTTTTTGAACTAGGTTTGGTTTAAATATAGAGTTAATTACACCTGTTATTTTTAAATATTTTGCAATTTTTATGTTTATATCTTTTTCATTTTCATAAGTGATCATACATCCTAGGTAGTTAAATGAATTCACCTGTTCCAAGAGCTTGTTATCTAATACTATTTTAGTTCTTGCTGGATCTTGTCTTTTAAAGGCCATAGTTTTTGATTTTTCCGTTGATATTATCATACCATAATCTTTGGATATCTCATTTAGATTTAAAATAGCTTTCTGTAAGTTATCTTCAGAATTTGTAATTATTATTTGGTCGTCTGCAAAGAGGAGAGTGTTTAAGTTAACTGTAGGTGAAAGTTTAATTCCTTGATGTAAATGTTTACTCCATTTTATTATTATTTCATTTAAGTAGATATTAAAAAAAAGTTGCTGAGAGGGGACATCCCTGTCGGACCCCTTGGTTTATCTCTCTTGTATATGATAGCTCATGATTTAATCTTATTTGTATTTGATTATTTTCATATATACTTGTGACAGCTTTTAGGATATTATTTGGTATTTGTCTTTCTTTTAATATGTTAAATAATATGTTTCTTTTAACTTTGTCAAATGCTTTTTCAAAGTCAATAAATGCAACATGTGTTTCTAAATTATATTCTCTTCTTTTCTCTATTATTAATTTTAGGCAGAAGGCTGGGTCTATACTTGATCGTCCTTTTCTAAATCCATTTTGTACCTCTAGAATAAAGTTTTCGGAATATTTCATTAGTTTGTTATTTAAGATTCTGCTGTATATTTTGTAACATGAATTTAGTATACTGACACCTCTATAGTTTTTAGGGTCATCTGTATTACCTTTCTTAAAGATAGGAATCACAATTGCTTTTTTCCATTCTATTGGGGGGATACCAGTTGAGTAAATTTTATTTAAAAGTAATAAGAGTCTTCCTTTGAATCTTGTTCCTGCGTATTTATATAGTTCTGAACCTAGCTTATCTTCTCCAGGTGATTTTCCGTTTCTTGTTTCTTTCAGGCAGATTTCTAATTCTCTTCAGTAATTTCCTTTTCATTTTCGCTAATTGTTTGCCAGTTGTCTTTTTTAAAATATTTATCTGTCCACAGTTCTGTGTAGTAATTTAGAAATTCTTCTAATTTCAATTCAGTGTTTAATTTTATGTTTTCTTTGGTATCTGCATTTAAGTGTTTCAAAATCTTATATACATTGGGTCTTATTTTATATAAATCATGTTCTAAATTAGAAACAAATTTATTCCATGATTCTCTATGTCATTTTCTGACTCCTCTTTTAGCTATGGCTCTTATTCTTTTATATTCTATTTCATCTTCTAATCTTTTACGGCTTAACCATTTGTGATATGCTTCTTTTTTCTTTTTGATTATTTCTTTGATTGTATCATCCCAGATCTTCAGTTTTTTCTTTTATTGAATTTTTGGGTCTTTCCTAAGCTTTCATTTGCTGCTGCATTTAGTATCGTTTTTATATTAAGCCATTCTATTTCTATTTCTTCATTTTGTTTTATTTTATCTAGATACTGGTTAATTCTTTGTTCATATAGCCATTGTACATTTGTGTCATTCAATAGTCTAGTTTTATAAACAAATGTTTCAATTTTTCTTTCTGTTCTTAGTTGTAGCCATTTAGGTGGTAATCTTAATTTTATTTTAACAAGGAAGTGGTCACTGCTTATTTCATATCCTCTGTGAACTCTAACATCTAGTGAAAATTTTGATGTATTTTCATTTAATATGAAGTAATCTAATATTGATTTCCATCCTCTTTCTGCCCAAGTATATTTATGTATGTCTTTATGTTTATAGAAGGAATTCATTATTTTTAGGTTATTATAAACTACAAAGTCAATCAATTTTTTACCATTTCTGTTTAGAGTGTGTTCTCCATGTATTCCTATATTAATATGTATATATATATATATATATATATATATATATATGTTAAAGATACCAAGCTATTTTAAACCTGGTTTTACTCCATTTCCCAAGTAATCAAACAGACAAATAAGTCAAGTTTGCTCCTGCAAGTGTTGCAAGTCTAGCTGACCCTGCACGTAGTGCAAGACCAAAGCAACTCATGATAAAATTAGAATAAGCTCTGATCACTAATCTTAATATTTACCCTTAATGCAAAGCACATCTCCTGGAGGAGATGTATGATGCTTTGTATTAAAGGCAAGGGGCCACTACCCAGACCGGTTTCGACCTTATGAATAAGTAAAGCTGTCTCTAAAAATTCGGACGATCCCTAGGTCACTCAATTGTGGGCGAAAGACCGTCCATCTCAGCGTTGGCTCCACTCAGTGATGGCCTTTCACCCACCATCACCACCGAGCAGAACCGCTCAAATTCCGAAGAAAAGCATTCACCGACAAAGCCACTCACCGGAAAAAACCTTCCCCGGAGACTCAAATTGCTCCCTTAAGAGAGCGAACTCATAATATCCCCCCACCGGTTTCGACCTTTGTTGAAGTGTATTTAAGTAAAGACCGCTCTAAAAATTAGGACGATCCCTAGACCACTCCATAGTGGCCGAAAGACCGTCCAACTCAGCGTTGTTCCACTCAATGACAGGCTCACCCCCGTCACCGATAAGAACTTCTCAGCGTTTGCTCTACCCGCTGGCAGGCTCACCCCACCACCAGCCAGAGCCATAATCTCAGCGGTGGACCTACTCAGAGACAGGCAAAATCCTATCCTCAAGCAGAGCCTCTCAAAGCCAGCGCCCACCACTTCTAATCCCTATCGAGGTGTATTTAAGTAAAGACCTCTCTCTAAAAATTAGGACGATCCCTAGACCACTCCATAGTGGCCGGAAGACCGTCCAACTCAGCGTTGTTCCACTCAGTGACAGACTCATTCCGTCACCGAGAAGAACTTCTCAGTGTTGGCTCTACCCAGTGGCAGGCTCACCCCACCACCACCAGCCAGAGCCATAATCTCAGCGGTGGCCCTATTCAGAGAGAGGCAAAAACCTATCACCAAGCAGAGCCTCTCAAAGCCAGCTCCCATCAGTGGGAGCCAGGCTAGAAATACCACGATTTTAGTAATGCAGAGCTTATAAGTATTTTACCTGAACAAGTTACCATAAGGTGTTTAAACCTTATTAAATAAAAATTTCTAGCCTGGCTCCCACTGATAAGACCTCAATAAAGGTCGAAACCGGTCTGGGTAGTGGCCCCCTTGCCTTTAATACAAAGCATCATACATCTCCTCTAGGAGATGTGCTTTGCATTATGGGTAAATATTAAGATTAGTGATCAGAGCTTATTCTACTTTTACCATGAGTTGCCTTAGTCTTGCACTACGTGTAGGATCAGCTAGACTTGCAGGGGGAAACTTGACTTGTTTGTCTGTTTGCTTACTTGGGAAATGGAGTAAAACCAGGTTTAAAATAGCTTGGTATCTTTACCATTTATTATACCCAAAGTAAAATACTTTCTATATATATATATATATAGATATCTGCCCTAATTAAATGTATGTCTAAATTGAAATAAGGACCAGAATGAATCTGCCCTAATTATATTATATATCCTTTTTGTAAAGTGAAAAATCAACGACCGTTTTAGAAACGCCCCTGGGGGGCAAACAGCTAAAACAGGTCAACTTAGGCCTCGTTAACCTACTCTACCACTATGCACTCTATCTTTATTTCCTCTCCTACTATCTGCTGACTCTCAGCCTATCTTACTCTACAGGCCGATGATGAAGATTTGTTGAACTCACAAATTATATATTATATTATAAGTAATCAAAGAAACCGCAGTTCTTTGAAACAGTAAGGTAGCTTTTTTCAATTAAAAAATAATAATAATTTTATAAGAAAGTTATAAAATAAACAAATAGGTGGAATTGAAGACATAGCATTAATTAAAATATTTTTTGTGAATTTTAAATATCTTTAGAAAAATATCTTAAAACATTTCTTTTACAATATGAATGAATAGACATTTTAAGAAAAATTAAGTTTATAAAAGATTATATACTGAAGAACATTAAATATAGTTTATATTTGCAAAATTAACTACAAACCACTGAAATCGCTTGTACAACGCAGTTTAATAATAATACTTCAGCTTTAGTTTTATAATATACTTTGAAATAAAATATCTGGACAAGTCAATAAGGTTAATTTCAGATATGTTTAATTAGTAATAGGAAAATTAGAATAGATTTTGTGATCGTTTTTACTTTTGCAACCCTAGCAAACTATTCCATCTCTGGAGATCGCATGAAGGATATTACAGAACGACGCCACCTTACCCTTGCTATCTATTAAGGTGGCATTTAGATTTATGAGGTAATAACTGTGGCAATGTGAGACATTGTTCTCATATTCGCGAATATATGATGGCTAGTGTGGCTCACGTAGAGTTTAATATTGTAGCAGGATCAGCTATCTGATACGTGTGCCCTCTGGTGTAATTATACACGTACATGACATAGCGACTGCGCAGTCTCCGAACTTCTGACACTCAAAGAAAAAAAGCTGTTCATTGATCTTGTAGGGTTAATGATGAATTGATTTTTTTCTTTGATTTTTCATTCTAAGATAAAGTATTCTTTTTTTTTTTTCTCTCGATTTGTCATCAATATTATAGAATCAATACAACGGCTTCATTGGTATCGAAAACAAATAGATATTTAAAAAAAAAAAAAAAGAAATGAACTGAATGGAAAAATTCCCTGATCGTTTCTGTGTTCTTATGGTTAAAAGTTTATTTTTGTTATATTTGTTTGCTTAAAAGGTTGGAAAAAGAACTTTGTACTCGCCTGGATTCTTAATCCTATCAGATGTCAAATTTCCAGTCTTCTGAGACAGCATCCGAGTAACAAAATCGGATAAACTGTCGACAATCTCAGCCCCATTTTACCTCTATGGATACTTTTTTTTATTGATAAAAACGTCGTTATTTTGTCTTGAGGTTTCGGTCGCCAAAGAAAGAGTTTAAAATCTTGAACAATGTGTCCCAGCTGTCTCCTATTTGGAGAAGAAAGAATAAATATTGTTTTTTGCCCCTTTTCTCTTTTTAAAAAAACGTATTCTTAATATTTTGATTTAATCGCGACGATTGAATCCAGATGTCTCTCACTCGAAACGACAAAATATATTCATACCATTCTCCGTAGACAAGCTTAGTCAAAGAAATGCGCAGACAACACATCCAAGATTTGGATGTGTTGTCTGAGCATGTCTACGCATGCAACCCCCCCCCCGTCTCTTAGGAAATCATTCTGCTAGCCATATCGTTTCTAGAACGAATCCCGTTTTGCCATCAAGCCGAATCGTCGTTCCCATAGGCCATTTTCGCTTTGTGATCGCGTGCCTCGGAATCGAACAACAAAAAGAAAAAAAAAAGAAAAAAAGAAACTCCACGTGGGGGAAGGCTCATAATTCTCAAACGTGTTGCAGACTGATCTCCTGTGCAACACTGAAAAAAAAGCCCGCATCTCTATGATCTTTTACGATGAGCTCGGAGATCCTTTCACCCCCCCCCGGTATTCTAGCCCTCCTCTTCCTTCCTCCCTCCCAAAGGAAACGACTTTGTCAGTCGGCAGAGCATCGGTCACACAGCCTCCTAGTGCGTGGTCGCATTTACCAATGACACAGTTCAACCTTCGACTTCCTTCACCGTGGTTATCTTACGACAAACGATATTGGCCACTGATAGATAAATATCTTTCCTTGAAGACTGGATGCGATACTCACTAGGTCTCTCTCTCTCTCTCTCATACATTTTGCATACCATACTTCGTGCTGCATGCTTCGTCACCCCCCAGGCCCCATTATTAAAGCGACTTTGACGAAACTACGCTATATCCCTTTCCCACTGTCCTCTGATAAATCATGGATGCAAGGGGAATACAACTGAAGTGAATATTTCATCGGTTGGTGTGCCTATACTTCTAAATTCTCTCCCTCTAGATATCCCTGTTTGATCAAAAGAAAAAAAAAAGTTTAACGTTAAACGGAAGAAATATTTTTCGACAATGCTAACATTGCTTGTGGGTAGAGGAAACTGAAATATACGGGAATTTAGAACAACTTAAAAAAATACAAAAATGTAAGGTGTAAATATCTTAAATAAATCTGTATGTCCGATTTAAGAGAAAGATTTTTTTTGTCTTGAAATAAATATATATAAATAAATAAAAATAATTATAAAAAATAATAAAATACAAAAATAAATGTAAATATATATATTTCTTGTTGTTTGTTATGTTCCATCGAGTGGTTTTCGACTCCGTGATCCCACGAACATACACTCTCCATTTAGATCTGTCCCTGACCATGTGTTTCAGAACCTCCAAGCGCACTCCAGTTGCTTCTTTAACTCCATCCACCCATCTAATTCTTGGTCTTCCTCTTCTCCTGCTTCCATCAACTTTAGCAATTATCATCATCTTCTCCAGACTGTCATTTGCTCGCATAATATGTCCAAAGTATGACAATTTTTGCTTGATGATCATAGCTTCGAGGGAGCAATCTGGCTTTATTCTGTCTATCGCTGATTTATTGGTTTGCTTTGCAGTCCATGGTATTCCTAGTAAGCGTCTCCAAACCCATAATTCAAATTCATCTATCTTCCTTCTTTCACTCTTTCTCAGGGTCCAACTTTCACATCCATAAAACAGGGAATACCATTGTTTCACGATTCTGATTTTTGTTGCGAGGATAATATCTTTATCTTTAAAGATCTTGCTTAAATTTGTCATTGCTTTCTTTCCGAGTAATAATAACCTTCTAACTTCTTCAGTACAATATCCATCTTTATCAATTCGGGATGCTAGGAACACAAAATTGTTAACTGCTTCCATTTTCTCCCCATCTACTTCAAAATCATTAAGTTCACATGTTGCCATTGCTTTTGTCTTTTTGAGGTTAAGTTTAAGACCATATTTAGCACTTTCTTCTTTAACTTTCATAATGAGGTCCTCCAAATCTTCTTTACATTCTGCTAGCAAGGTGGTATCATCTGCATACCTCAAATTATTAATATTTTTCCACTAATTTTTATTCCAACTGAAGACTCCTCCAGCCCTGCCATTCTTAAAATGTATTCGCTGTAGAAGTTAAACAGGTACGGAGATAAAATACATCCTCGTCGTACCCCTTTACCTATTGTGAAATACTCTTTCTCCAAGATCTGTTCGGACAGTAGCTTCTTGTTCATAATAAAGATTCCTCAGAAGGATAGTGAAATGCTCTGGTACTCCCATTGTTCTTAGCACATTCCACAGTTTCACATGATCTACAGAGTCAAAAGCCTTGCCATAGTCACAGAAACAAAGGTAGACATTCTTTTGATATTCCTGTGCTCTTTCTATTATCCATCTCACATTGGCGATTTGATCTCTTGTTCCTCTGCCTTTTCGAAATCCTGCCTGTTCATCTGGCATTTCTCTCTTCATGAATGGTTCCAGTTTTTTCTGGATGATGATCTTAAGTAAGACTTTACTTGCATGAGAAATCAGTGCTATAGTTCTGTAATTTTCGCACTCTCTTGCATCGCTTGCCTTCAATAAAGGTATATAAACTGATTTTTTCCCCATTGCCTAGGCCATGTAGTTGTGATCCAAATTCGCTGACATAGAGCTGTTAAAATTTTAACTGCCTCTTCTCCCAGGCTCAATATGTATTCCATCTCTTCCTGGTGCTTTCTTACTGGATAGCTGTTGCGTGTATATATATATATATATTTATTTATTATATATATATAAATATATGAGCCTATGTAGCTCAGTGGATGTGGCGTTTGTATACCACGGCGCTTGGCCGCACGAAGGAAGACTTGGTTAAGAGTCTAGTCGTTGACTAGATGAGATTTTTCTAAGCCTTTTTTCGACCGGTCCCCGAGTTAGTCGATCTCTGGCACGGGCAAGCGGGTTTTTCCTCCCAGTAACTCGAGTTTTTCGTCCCGTAAACTCAAGAAAATCGACCGTAGAACCCACATTATTTCAGACATTAAATATATTGTGTTAGGGTTAGGGACCACGAGATGGCGGCACATTTGAGCCGTCTCTCTTCACTGCGTACCGCTTAATTAGTGATAGCCTTGGGCCATCTATCTCTGATTGGTACCAGTGGAGATTGAACTGCCTACTCAGTCTCCAAAAGTTAGATAGGACTAAATGGCCTCGCCTACTCCCGTATACGGGAATAAAAAGGCGTTAGCTGATTTTTTTTTTAATATATATATATATATATATAGACATTTTGTGTATATATTATATATATAGATAGATAGATAGACATTTTGTGTGTGTGTGTGTATATATATATATATATACACACACACACACACACACACACACTCTACATTCAATCCAATCAAATCGATTTCTGTTAAAGTGATGTTTTTAATAAATACTGAAAAAGGAAATGTTGTGTTAATAATTTTTAATTTGAATTAAAATTTTCATATAAAAATATTGTAATTTAATTTATATATATTTATTTTATTTACTTTATTTAGTTTTTAAAGATTCATTTAAAAAATTTTGGTATAATTTACATCCACTTTTTGCATTAATTCATAGTCTGGTTATTATTAATTAGCGTAATTCTGCAATATAATATATGATAAACCCTGGGGAACAACCTAAAGTCCTTTTTAGGACTTCCAGGGTAGCAAATGGCAATGCTGTAGCCAATGAAGTTTTAACTGAGGCTCGGCTATTGCCGTTACTCAGCCATGACTAGAGCTTTTTAGCTCAACAACACTCCATCCACACAGATTATCTTCATTCAGATGACGGGATAAAGAGTCAAGGACTCAGTCCATCGCCCAGTTCTTTTAAGAACTATAAGAACAATATAATAAATATATATATATATATATTAATTTTGTTATTACTATATCTTCTTATTACTTTATCTTCAATCATTACTCAATGTTTTTAATGCGTGTATTTATATCTATGGTGTTATGTCCCTATCTTATGATTTTTTTGTTTGTTTGACTTCCAAACTGCCTTCGTCTATATCCTCCTAACTTCGATTTTCAAGACATCACCTAAGTTTCTATTTTATATATGAGCTATTGTTCCCCTTAATATCCCTAGTATTTATATTTTAGCTGCGCCCTTTAGGATACTTAGTTTAAGATATTTTATACATAAACAGAGAAAGGAACTCAAATATCTGAAAGTGTAACTATTTGCAGTCGTGACACTATTTCTTGTTACTCAACATTAATTTCTTAAACTTCCTGTTTCTTAACGTTAGTTCCCCGCGTGGTTAGGCTCGAATGTTTCTAAGCGGTGCATTGGATAAGCATTATCAGACAACTTTCATTTCCATTAAACAAAGGATTATTATTTCTCTAAGCATGGTACATATCAAATTATTCACTTAAATTATTTACACACTAAATTTTGCTTAATACAAATAGTTGGGCTATGATTCGACAAAAGTTACTACGATCATGCCGCCACAAAATTTCATACAAAACATGAATTCACTTAACATGGAAAGATTAGATCACCACACATTAATAGATTATTCAACTTCAAAAGCACTAATAAAGTCATTAACACATACTTATGACAAATCCGATTCTCTATACATCACACTGGTCATTCAAATTCCTCAGTCTACTTGGTTACTCAATTTACACTAATCAAACTCAATATTAACAAAACCATTTACTTCATTAACGCACATCTATGTCATTAACTTCCCTTATCTACTGTATATAGTAGGCACTCAAGATTCTTAGAACAATTAATTATTCATAAAATTTCCATTCTAGCTAGCTTAAGTTTAACACTCTCTATCAAATTCTAAAGTCCTATTATAATTTCTCCCTAATCACTTTAACAGTTCGGTATTATGACAATGGTACCTATCACAAACAACTTCTAGTTAACATAAGACAAATTTCACAATACCTTTCTTTAGCTTCACTTACGGGCCTTTACCTTCTATTGAACGATCATGCTTGAATAACGTCTTGCAATTCAGGGCTTTATGAACATCTGCGCCGTCGGCTGTACTATCCGAAACGAGGACATCTACTGTATATCTTCACAGTTTCCTGTGACTTTATGGTATATTTCGCCTTCTACATAGGAATACGGGAAAAGCTTTCCCGCTCACCTTCGATTCCTTGTTGTGGCATGAGGATATAAGCCATTTCTCTCCACTCAGGAACACCGTGAAATCCACTAGAATAAAACCCACAAAAATTACCGCAACTATCCAAACGTTTCTTCTCCTTCCGCAACAGGCAAAAGGCCCCAAGCCTCCTTGACCATCTAAACGTCCTCCCCCATACCAAGAGAGCCTACTCTTCGAAACCAACCTCCAAAAAAAAGTTCACAGCTCAAAAAGTGTCCCGAGGGGGGGTTACCAACCCTTATATAACTGCTACCCTGTCGGCGCCCTTTCTTACTTCTTTCTCCCGCCTCCTACTTGTTTTCCGTCTGTCTACCAATTGGATAGTATTTTGCCGCCATACGTCATTTTGATCGGCAACTCGTAACGAAGTTTTTATCCGGGTATAGGCCTTAAGCGATATTCCGTTATTTTTCTTGTTAGCCTCTATCTTAACCCCCTTTTAAACCTTTTCTCAGAATTCTACTTAATGCTTAATCTGTAGCCTCTTACATAGCGTATTTCATGACTCATTCTTTTATACTTATGTACTTAACTCTTTCATTCTTAATCGCATTACTATATTAATTCTTAGTTAGCTACTTATTTAATACAAATTCCTTGTTTAGTCATAATACATCTTAATACATTCTTTTCTTTTGTTACCTTAACTAAACAATAGACCTTTACATTTTACTCAATTTATACTGGATGCAAGAATATTAATTTATTATTTTCATGCAGGGGTTTTTATTTATGTTATTTGTTTTTTCATGTTACACCGTGATAACTGAGAATACTATATTTTCAAGATATCAGGTGTAACAATGGCTAATAACTGATTACTTGCTTTCCTTACAAACCTGTTTCTTATTTTTTTCACAACTTGTTCGATAATGCACATCTCTTCAACAACGATTTCTGAATTGTCTCCATTTATTCTTTAAGTCTGTAATTTCTTTACACTTAGTATATGCATAAATAGCTTCCCCGAAAGCTGAATAATCTGTTAAGCTGAGGTTAATCGGAATCAAACACTCACTGCATTCTAATAGGATTTCTCTTCCTGATTATTTTTCTGCTTACCCCTCTTAACTTTAATGTTACCTTTAAACAACAAACAGTCACAGAAATAATAATAATAATGACAATAATAATAAACATCTCTTATCTGATTTATAATAGTGTGATCTGCCTTTATCAAGGTCATGATGGCAATCTGTATTTTAAGAAATATTTAACAAATAAATCTTAACAAAAAATAACTAATTATTTATATTATTTTAATTAAAACATAACTGCATCAAAAATATTTGATGTTATTTCTAAGATTATTTAATTTTTATTGAGATACAAGGATTATTTTAGTGATATTGTTATAACCCATTTTATGTTTTATATATAAAAAATAAAAGTTGTTTTGTTGTCTCAATGCTAACAGAGACTTGCGATCTGAATTTCTGATTTAATCGATTATGATATGATACCATGGTACAGAAGACATTTTCAAGTTGGATATTTTCAGATGCTTAACAGCCATGTGGGTAGGAGGGAACAGCTGGGCTCTTTCTGCTCGACCACATAGCAGCTGTTGTAAACATTGAAAACGAAGGATCAAGTGCCATTAAAGTTACTGAGATGCTGCGCTATAACACAAGGAAGTGTTGAGACCCACACGGTGCAGTGATTAGGACAATACTTGAATGTTTAGTACGTAATACTAAATAGCATCTCTCTGTGTGTGCATAAGTACATACATTTGTCACTCTATCGCAATCTGTCGAAATGTTTGTTGGACCGAGTTCAACGATTTCCTCATAACAGCGCAATCGGACTTCTCATTACCAGTTATGTGGGTTTATTCATGGTCAACTGTAATAGAATATCAGTATAAAATACATCTTTGTTCGTTTATCATCCAGTTGTATTCGCAGTTTCGTTTCTAGGATATAGAAAAATCAGATATAGAAAAAAAACCTATATATTACAGGTTCCTAAACTATTTCCCCCCACCCCCTTTGGAGGCACGATATATTTTTAACGACATACGAAAAAACAATTTTCAAATCCTGTCCTTATTTTTAGATAATTTACTTGTCATATGGTACTGTGGAATTTCAAAATCGGCAGTTTTAAAAATTAAACGACTAATATACTGGACGTTCGTAAAATTACTTCAAATGTATTTTTAAAATATAAATTCGCCGACAAGTTGAAGCAATAAGTTAGATTTGAAAACTTTATATTTAGCTTCATATGATAAAAAATATGTATACTCGTAGCTAAACACATTTGACATTTTCATGTCAAATGTGTTTATTTGTACTTATTCTTGGAAGTGAGGCCAGAAATTTATAAAATATTTTATGAGAACCCACGATGTAAAAGTTTGGAAGGCCTGCTATATACTGTAGCATAACTATGTCATTACAGGTGGCTCTGTAGAACAGCTTGCATTGTTACTAAATGGTATAATAAATATTATTAAATAAATAGCATGCGCATATTATTGTTAACTATTAATTAGTATATATATATATATATATATATTATACTATTGCCGTACGTATAAGTCAGTTCAAGGAATGCATAAGCATTCTTTATTAAATTTTTCAGAAGCATTTCTTACTAAATGTAAGAAAATGATTTTTAAGAGTAGTAGTGTAATAATTAAGACTGCGCCATTTGTTACATTATATATAACATAACACGAGTTGAATATCGTTACATGATGATGTCATGAGCTATATTATTTTAATTAAGGCTCATTACAAAGATTATTTCAGTGAAATTTAATATTTCTCGAAGTATATATATATATATATATATATATATTTATATATATTTATATATTCTTCTCCAATTAAATTCTCCTAATATATATATATTCTTCTCCAATTAAATTCTCCTAATATATATATATTCTTCTCCAATTAAATTCTCCTAATATTCTCATCCAATTAAAACGATTAGAAACCAACAAAGTTAAAATCATATGTTATGAAATATTTTACAGTATTATAGTATAAAAGTCATATTAATAAAATAAAAGTGTAGATTAATAAAGCTCTTTATATTATTTATAATTAAAAAACATACAAAAATACTTTAAATATTTCATTTAAAATATAGTGTTACTTAATATTTTATAGAAAATTTTAAATTGTATTGTATAATTAAAGTATTATGCGAAGACACATGCAAACTTTCTGAAACACTGGAGAATACAAATCATATTTTTAATTTTTATGCGTCGATTTGAGAAGATCATCTACAATCCACTTTTAATTTATCTCGCGATATTTTCCAGAATGCCAGCAACATCCGCGCACACGTCTTGCTAATAATCAACGTTTTTGTAAATGCCAAAAATTCGAACTTATAAAAAACTGTTTTCCGATAACCCCAACTTTTTCTTGGCATCATAATATGGTAAATACAAGCTTGTTAATTTGCTACAAGTAGAGGCTGATCAAAACTGCATAGATCATAAGAGCTTATATTACAGACATCCCCTTCTCCTTCTACAGGAGGAAAATTTGATAAACTGCACGCTTTTCTAAGACACCAGATAATTCTCTGTCAGTAGAACTCTTGACAAGTCATTTTTTTTGCCATCTTTTTTCGGAAAAAAAGTTTCAGTAAACTCAAAGTAACCTGCATGTTATTATCGGTCCATAGATTGTTTACCCACCTAGGATGAAAGGTTAAAATTGAAGAACAGTATGTTCCATGAGTGTTAATCAAGTGATTAGTGTATCCTCTTTCTAACGCAACAGGTAACGGATTCGTAGTCTGTGGTGTGTGGGTGATTCTGTCTGTTCGTAAAAGTCATAAAAAGAAAACATGGATACAAATGACCTTCAGAATATTTTGTTAAATTAAAAATTGTTTTGAGAATATTTGGATAATATATAAATTACTTTCATATTATATTTAGAAATATCAGATTTTTAATGTTTTCTTAAGTATAAACTATATTTGCTGGATTTTTCTCATAGATTTATTACGGTAAGAAACAAAGCTTCGACATGTTTTGCTGTAATTAACTAACTGCTCGGAAAGATAAACGTATTATAAAAACATGCAAAAAATCTGAAACTTCTAAGAACAATTGTTTTTTTTTTATCATAACCCTAAAACGTGCTACAAGATTAATTAAAAATGAAACAGAGAAATAAAAAAAATATTAACTTAATCTTCTTTTTTTATCAATTCCTTCAAAATAGATAGTCAAAAATGTTAGTAAATAAATTACTCTTCTTTCAATAACAACTCATAAATTGAAAAGAAAAAAAAAGATTATAAAGGAACCATTTTCTTACCTTGCATTGACAAAGTTTCGTGACATATAGCTGATTTTCTAATACAAATCAATTTTGCAATTATTTCTAAACCCTGTTCACACTATAAAGAATTTTGTTTCGTTTGCCAGAAAGCAACGTGTTGTATATCTGCGGCAAAACATATATAGGAAAGACCGGAAGAAGTTTTGAAATCCGTATAAAAGAATAGCAAGACGACATTGTATATAAAAGTAAAGAAAACAACAAATGGCCTCACTGCACACATTTTGTCAGAACATCATGAAATGGATTGGTCTTATCGATGCCTTATCTGAAAGACAATCTTTGATGCAACATTTAAATAATATTCAAAGGTGATAAGATCACATGGCACCCTAAAAAGGAACCATGGCCTCATTCTTCATGACGTTTAGAAATCTCTTATACCTCTTTGTAACCTATAAGAGTTCACTTATGCCAATAATCATCTAAATACTTTGCACAACAATGAATGGATCACGCTTCATGTGGCAATGACACTCGTGAATACGTTTTTAATTAATATTTTATGTTTCAAGACAATTGTTAATAGAAGTGTTTAGATTTTTTGTATGTTCTCTGCTACGTTTATTTTCCTGGAAATTTTTCTACACTGCTCAAAACAATTAAGGGATGTTTTAGTTTTGCTGTAAATTATAAAGTTATTTTTATAACTTACAAATGTAATACATTTTTAAAATATTCTTAATAAACAACAGTGTAGAACACGTAGCTGTGTACAAAATCATGCTTAGACTTGTCGAAACGATCGCTTAAAGAGCTATAAATTGCTCTTACAGAAGAGTGGGGAAATATCCCACAAGAACTGTTTGATCATCTTATCCGGCCCATGCAATCAAGATGTACCGCTGTTAATGGAGACCATACGCCCTATTAAAAAAATAACAAAAGCGTTTTTGGCTATTCTTGTTGTTATTCTTGTTAAAATTATTTCAGTTAAAATGTATAATTCGTTAAATACGTATAGTTTGTTAAATTTGTTAATAAATATCGATTATTTAAACAATAGCTCATCAATTACACCCCGTCCATAAATAAGAAATATTTATTCATGTATAAAGTACCCAATAGTAATAATTATTTGCAGAAATTTATAATTTTCCAACAGAAACTAAAAATCACTAATTGTTTTGAGCAGTGTAGTATAACAAATAAATGTCTCTATACCCCTTTACATGGGGCTTTGTTGCATTACACGGTGCTTTGCCATAAAACCACAAAGAAGGGGGATAGTTTGCATTATCTGTTGGCGACCTTCATCTTTGAAGGATAACGAACGGTGCTGTAAATTACCTATTTAATGCAAGTGCTATTTCCTTATCGATAAATACGTCTTAAGATTTAGTTTTCTTCATAACTGATTTATTTTCAATATTAGTCTAGGTTCGTTAATTTCTTTACGCTGCGGTCAAAAGATGCTAAAACTAATAAGTCAGAACTTCGATAACGCTTAAAGAGAGAAAAAAACAAAGTTTGCTATATTATTCTGGTCCCTCTCATTAACCTATAACCGGATTTCTCCACTTAGTAACAGAGTTTGGTTGGTTGTTCGGGGAAAACGTGACACTAAATGTTAGTGACATCCCCCTCCTTGCAAACGTCTGTTGTCATTAACGACCTACGAACAGGATGCTCCTGTCATGTTCCCTGCATCCAGCACGGCTAATGAAATTCGGGCCTTGATGGCTCGCTACTCTGTGTCTTTATCCGGTCAGAGAAAAACCTGATTGAGCTGCATGTCTACGATATCTCTCAGTTCGGAGATATTTGGCAACTCAGAGTAACGGTGTTGTTTTTCTGAGCCCATCTTTCTATCACAGTTGGCAGGCTTTAATTAGTTTCCTTCAGACTGCAAGCAGATTGAATAGTGGTATCTTTCTCCGAAGTTTCTTACGGCCCAATCATGGCCGAATGTCTCCAGTTACGACACTTTCATTGGCCTATTCGAAAGTAGAATATCGGGATTTCATCATTTTTGTTATCCCTTATGACAAACACGAAATGCAATTATTATAATATCAATGTCTTATAAACGCATATGCCGATACTTGTGGCTTGTATTATTTTTTTTTCTTTGTTTGGTTTAAAAATTTTAGTCCATCAAAAGATAATTTCAAAATTCGATGTCACTTGTTTTGAAAGGATTAATAAAAACGATGAATTTAAACTGAAAAGAGGACGTATTAGGTAGATTCTTGTATATTTTATATATATATATATATATATTTATAACATTTCACGAAGAAATCTTTTAGTGGAGGTTGCAGTAGAGTTTGACAGGCTGAAATCTTGTAACATGTTTGCTAGTGAGGCCGTAATATTAGATTCTTGGTGCTATTGGTTGATTTTGTTCTGGTATTTGTCTATTTGTACGGGTCACATCGGCATAACTTCTTGTTTGCTTTTGGGTGAAACTCATTTAAGACCCTCTGACAATCCTAAAATAAGGGGTTATCGCCTATACAGAAATGATAGATTATTCTACAGAGGCGGCGGCACTGTCATCTTCATTAAAAATTACATTAAGCACCACTCTGTGAGCAACCCTTCAACCACTAACCTTGAGATCACAGGAGTGGAAGTAGCCACCAGCTCCACTGGCACATTGAAAATCTACTCAGCTTACAACCCTCCCCAAAAAGCTCTACTACACTCTGACATAAATGCCATCTTATACGTCAGAGAGCCCTCCATTATACCCCAGGATCTAAACTCCAAGTACCCTGCGTGGATTTGCACAACCACCAACAAGAATGGTTGCATCCTTTCCAATTACTTAGGGTCAAGCAATGCTGTTGTGGCAGGCCCCACCCAACCAACTCATCTCAGTACGTTTGGCACTGCTGACATCCTGGATATAGTTATCCTGCAGGATATCAAACTTCAATACAGCATTATATCTATGGATGAACTATCATCCGATCACAACCCAATTCTACTACAGCTGGGAAAACAAGAATACCTGTCTCCTCCTTCTCACTCCTACATAGCATGGGAAAGACTGTCAACAGCACTCAAGGATTATATTGGACCTGTTCCTCACATTAGCACTAAAGAAGAAGCAGAAACTGCAGTTACAAATCTCACACAACAGATTAATTCTGCTTTAACGGTAGCTACCTCCTACAAATCTACCCGCAAGCCAGATCGTTTGCTTGAAGACATCATGAACTTGATCAGAGACAAAACAGAGCTAGGAAAAGATTCCGTAACACGTGTGCCCCACAAGATAAAACAGCTCTAAACTTAATTAATTAAATGGGGCAGTAAGAGATGCACTCAAAGCTCACAGAGACCAAGTATGGGAAGAAAAGTTAGCCTCCATTTCACCTACTGATCACTCCATCTGGGGACTACTGAAAAATATCAGAAACAAAGACAGATCCCTTCCTCCCAATATTCTCTGACCATGGCCTTGCTCACACAGATGTAGACAAAGCAGAAGTTATAGCAAACAATTTGGAGGAACAATGCAGGCCTTCGTATGAAAACCTTGACTTTGACCACAAATATAAGATTCACAGTAAGGTCAGACACTCACTCAAACTTCCTGACACCAGCACTGACCATATTGCTCCAACATCACCTGATGAGATATATGACATTATTAAAAAATTAAAGAACAAAAAAGCTCCTGGGCCAGACGGCACTACTAATCGGGTGATCAAACTTCTGCCTCGAAAAGCTGTAATGCACCTGACCACAATTATAAATGAATTCTTAAGTCTTTACTATTTTCCTTCCACCTGGAAACTGGCCGATGTAATTTCTATACATAAGCCAGGCAAGGATCCTCACCTGCCTCAAAATTATCGTCCAATCAGTCTCATCTCCAACCTAGGCAAGATTGCGGAGAAGGTCATCCTCTCACGTCTTCAAGCCTCAATAAATGAACTAGACATCCTTCCTAAAGAGCAGTTTGGCTTTCGGCAATACCACAGTAGTACTCACCAAATTCACAGAATTGTGGAATACATTACTGCAAGCAATACACGGGAGCTGTTTTCCTTGACCTATCCAAAGCATTTGACAAAATATGGCACTTTGGATTGCTACATAAATTTATCTCAGCTGGTATCTCAATGAAATTGACACATTTAGTTAGTTCGGATCTGCATAACAGGACCATGCAAGTCAAGATTAACGGCACTACCTCATCTCAGCGATCCATCTTGGCTGGAGTGCCACAGGGATCGCTACTGTCTCCATTGCTATTCTCTGTATACATGTCTGATATCCCGCACAACCCAATGACATCCATCATGGCCCCTGTATGCAGATGACACAGCATTATGAGTCAGATCTCTTCGACCACATTTCGTTACTAGAAAACTTCAAGAAAACCTTCTAAAATTAGAAAGATGGTTCTCCAAATGGAACTGCAAGTAAATCCCCTAAAACGTTCAGCTATCCTCTTCACAAAAAGGTCGATATCTCCTGTAGGAGACATCTTATTATTCAACACCAAAATTCCCTGGCAGACGGAAACAAATTACTTAGGTGTCGTCCTCGACAAAAAATTAACTTTTAACTAACACATCAAGGCTACATGTACAAAGGCATCTAAAGCCATCGCTCAGATCTACCCCCCCCTAATAAACAGAAGCAGCAAGCTAAACATCAGAACTGCTTTTATACCAGCTGACGATTCGTCCTATAGTTACTTATGCTTCTCCAGCCTGGAGCCACACCTCCACTACAAATATTATCGAGTTGCAACGGGTTCAGAACAAATGCTTGAGAATGATCCTAAACGCCCCATGGTTCGCTAGAAATCATGAACTTCACCGCGATACAAATATTCCTTATATCTTCTCCTTCCTACAAACTTTAGCTGCAAAGTTCTTCCGAAAGACGTCCACTCATCCCAATGATCTAGTTCAGCAAGCTGTAGCCTATGAGCCTACGGATACATTCAAACACAAAAGACCAAAAGCCATTTTAACTTCCTTCAGTGATGTATAATCTCCATGCCCATTCTGGGCGAGCAAACTGCTCATAATATTTTCCCTCACTGTGACCGTAACAGACAACGGGGAATATGAAAAGCTTTTCGCTTCACCCCTTAAGTCATAAATGTCAATTGTCAATAATATTTTTGTGGAGTAGGAGAAGGCTTGGGCTTTTGACGAGATCAGACGTGTCATATTGAGCTTGATTAGATTTCATACAAAGTTTTTCGGGAATCTTACATTGCACTGGCACAGTTTGATTCTTACTGTCTTCCCCTCTGCATGAAAAATGCACCCGTCTGATGGCTGTGTAGGCCCCACCCGAAATGAGGACCAGTGGTGGATTTACGGTTTTTTAGGGAAGTAGGGTTTCATCCTGTTGCCAAGTGAATTCTCGACACTACTTCCCCGCTGATTAGGATATTTTAAACTTAAGTATTGATTTGCTGGAAGACCGTAATATCTTCGGGATTTTTGTCAATATGCCCTCCAGCGTCTACAGGATTATCTACAGACACCGGAATATTCTCCAACAATATACGGTGAACAAAAATGGAAAACATAAAAAACATCAAGGACGCCATTCAAAATCTAAAATGCTGGACAACTCCAAATTGCCCCTCCATATCTTCGCGCTAGCAAGCGAGAAAAATCTTAAAGTGGTACTTAGAGGGGTTTCTGAGGGCATCATAACTGATGAGATCACTGCTGATCTCATTAGTCAAGGACTGACCCCAACAAAGTCAGCAGGATGCTGGAATCTGACAAAAGGCCAATGCCGCTAGTGTTGGTCGAAATCAGCAACACACAGAAAAGGATACACGAAGTGACAGATATTTGCAGGCTCAAAATTACAACCGAGCCTCTAAGGAAGAAGGCATTATCCCCAGGGCAATGCCATAGATGCCAAAAATTCGGGCACGCCAAAAGTTGTGCAGAGCTGCCTACCGATGTCTGAAATGTGGTGAGGGACATCAAACCAACTCCTACACCAAGCCAAGATCTACACCTGACTGTTGTGCTAACTGTAGAGGACCACATCCCGCTAATTACAAGGGATGCCTTTTCCATCCAAAAAATCGTGGATTAACAAGAACGAACCACGCTCCTCCAAACAATGACACAATAACCAATCAAGCAGGTCGCCCTCCAGATCATAATACCTCGTATTCAGCAGCACAGGAAGGCACTAAACCTTCTTCCATGTCCACATCTTATGCAGAGGAGTCACGAAGTCAGATTCCTTCATCTCAAGAGCAAACAAGGTCCAAATAACATTGACAGCTCTCTAGAATGTATAAAAAATTCAAACCAAACTCCCTCATGATTATAGCATGGAATGCTAACGGCCTGACAAGTAAAATTCTTGAGCTGCAAGAATTCGCAAACAGATACAATTCGGACATAATCTTGATCAGATATATATATATATACTATATAGGACAGACAGACTTAACTCGTGGTGGTGGCACTGCCAATTTTATTAAAAATTATTTAAGCCACAATGCTTCAACCAACCCTCAAACTTTAAACCTTAAAGTGACAGGTGTGGAAGTGCACACCAACAACAGGTAGACTTAAAATCTACAGCATACAATCCTCCCAGCATTCCACTATTGATATCGGATTTAGACTCCATCCTCGGCTCCACGGATTCCATAATTGTAGCAGGAGACCTCAACTCCAAACATACAGCTAGGTTCAGTTCGTCAATCAACTCCAAAGACCGTACTTTATTTAACTATACGTCACTAACTCATCAATAGTAGCTGGACCTACTAAGCCCACCCACTATAGCTCATCAAGAATTTCGAATGTACGAGAATAGTCATCCTCAGGAATATCAGATATCATATCAGCTGGAGACATTAGTAGAGCTTACTTCAGATCATAATCCCATCCAGCTCAAGCTAGGTACCCAAGCTCAGCTCTCTAAGGTTCTCCCAGACCACATCGGCCCACCTCCTATCATTCACAAAAAAGAAGACATAGACCTAGCTGTAAGCAACCGAACAAGACAACTTAACACAGCAATAACATCAGTCACACAAACCACTGTCTTCCACTCGTTTTGTCGGATTCCGGAAGAGATGATGGATCTGATTAGGGCTAAAATCAAAGCCAGAAAGCCATACCACAACACAACACTGCAGGACAAAACAACCTTAAACAACTTGAACAGACAGGTTTGAGAAGCTCTACAGAAACACAGAAATACAGAATGGGAATCTACCTACGGAAATCAACCCAAAAGATAACTCCTTCCCCCTATGAAGACTAAATATGGAATTGCACACTCAGATGAAGAAAAAGTAGAAGCCCTAATTGACAATCTGGAAATCAATGCAGCCCATCTTAGGAAAACTTAAATATTAGTCTCATTTATAAAATTCATCGTCAAGTCTTAAGACAGCCTAAGGATGATTCAGAAATCATCACCCCCACTACTCCAACAGACATAATGAACATTATATCCCAATTGAAGAATAAAAATTCTTCTGGTCCCGACGGTATTAAAAATAGAATAATAAAATTACTTCCAAGGAAGGCCAGAATTCGTCTAGTTAATATAACCAATTCCACATTAAGACTCCTGTACTTTCCCACAGCTTGGAAAACTGCTGACATCATCCCTCTGAAAAAGCCTGGTAATAACCACAACTCCCCCAAAGCTAGAAGCCCATCAGTCTTCTTTCCTGCCTGGGCAAAGTAACAGAAAAAGTCATCCTAACAAGGCTACAACTAGCAGTGGACAAACAGAAAATAATCCCAAATGAGCAATTTGGTTTTCGCAAAGCTCATAGCACAGTGCAACAAATTCAGCGATTAACAGATTAGATCGTCCATAGTTTCAACTGGCACCTCCACACTGCTGCTGTGTTCTTGGGCGTTGCCAAGACTTTATCTTCAAACTTATTGAAATCAACATCCCAATTAAGCTAGTAAAACTTATTAACTCCTACCTTAGCGAAAGATACATGCAAGTAAAACTTAACGGAGTTGTTTCATCAAGACGCAAACTTCTAGCTGGTGTACCTCAAGGTTCCCTTCTGGCCCCACTACTGTTCATAATTTACATATCAGACACCCTCTAAATTCAAGAACAACCATTACGGCCCGACGACACCGCTATTCTAGAAAAGGTCTCTCAGCTCTCGTCTGGAAATCAGCAGATTCCAAGGAAGTATCAATGCACTGGAAAAACGGTTCACCAAAAGGAGGATTCAAGTAAACCCCCTCAAAAGCTCAGCCATGTTATTCTCTAGAAAAAAAGGTCTGCATTAAAGAAGACATCTTGCTCTCTGGTCAAAAGATCCAATGCCAATCAGAGACCATATATCTTGGGGTACTACTGGATAAGAAACTCCTTTTTAACAAGCACATTAATCTCATTGGCTCCAAGATATCCAAAGTAATAGCTCCACTTTACCCAATGGTCAACCTCAAGAGCAAACTGAACTTACAAAATAAATTACTACTCTACCGGATGATAATACGTCCAGTTATTACTTACGCCTCACCAGCATGGAGTCACACTTCACGATCAAACATTTCAAAACTACAAAGAATCCAAAATAAGTGGCTAAGGATAATTCTAGATGCCCCAGGTTTATCAGAGATTCACAGATTCATTGAGAAACCGGCATTCCATACATCTCCTCCCTTCTTCGCGATCTCGCAGAAAAATTCTTCGTCAAGTTCGCATTCAAACCCGCTGATCGTACAGGCTGTCAATTACAACGAAACAGATTACTACAAATACAAAAATGAACATGTTTCTGCAATTTCTTCCATCCATCACTAGCGAAATGATAAATCTTTTCAAGTACCATTTATGGAGAATCTGTAAATACGATGCACAAAACCCAACAAGCATAATCACACTCGATAATCGCAGCTCCATCTCGAAATTTGAGACATCATAACAGTCCATATTGATGCACGCCACCAATAATATGCAGGCTAAAAACTGACAGAATTCAAATTTGTCTGACTTTCATTTGCTTACCTTTAGTATCCTCAGAGCTAGTAAGTAATCCAATGAATAACGTCGTCCCTAGAAGAGGGGGCGGGGAGAATGCTATGAAACATTAGGCAGAGAAGGCTAACACCAGGCAGGTTAGCTCGAGCAGCTCTGCAGACAATTCAGATGTCAAGTGGTAGGGATGAACGTATGATTGATACTTTGATGTCACGGCGTAGACATATCATGTTTATTTTTGAACAAATTGAATTTCAAGGAAGTGTGCATTGCATTATGGGATTCTAAGGCAATTGATGAGAAGTGAGTACTCTCTATGTACAAGATCAAACGTGCGTGGAAGATACTTAAATGCGGAAATTTTGTTTTGCTTGCAGACAGATTTCTCGTCTATAGACTAAAATAAAAACCGATTCTTCTTCCTAAAACCCCAAATAGAAAGCGTATAATTTAATCTTTTACTTCAGACCTAAGTAATTTTGAATTCATCCAAATCCTTCACGTGTTTTGTTGAAAGTATGATGTTTTTAAAAAATCAATATTTAAAATAAAATTTTCATTTAATAAACAAGAAAGAAAAATAATGAATGCCTGCACATAAGAAATACAACATTTCCTTTAAAATGAAAAATACTTTCCACTTTTTACTTTTAAAAAGAAATACATTCTGGATTAATAATTCGAAATTCTGCCTTAACGAAATTTAATATTCAAGAAAAAAAGGGATTCAATATAATAGAAAAGGCCTTTTTTTGGAAGAATTTATGAATCGAAAGATAAAGAAGATAAAAGATTCTAAACCGGAAGTGCCTTAGTCACGTACTTAATCTTCAACCTACTTTAGCATTCTGTTTAAAATGAGGTCTTAGTTCAATATTAACCATCCTGTAAAATATCGTCTCTCTCTTGTAGTAGCGGATATTAATTACTTTAATTATTCTACCATCGGACAAGTTGTAATGTCACTAGAACGCATCTTTCATCGCCAGGTTGTTTGTTATTTCCGATTATTTTAGCCACTTGCTAAAGTGTCCTTGTTTTATCTATTGGGACCAGAACCTTCGGTGTCAACATTATCAACTAACACGCACGTCCGAGAGATATTCGCTTGTCTTCAACAAGAGTTTGCATGTTACTGATATCAACCAAGTATCCTAATTACCGTTTACTTGGAGGGGGGGGGGGGAGAAAGAAGATGGGGAAGAAGAAGGTTTGTACACATTTGAAATGGTCGCTAATGAAAAGTGGGAAAAATATTCTGTCGGCTTTCACACACACACACACACACACATACACACACAAAGAACGTACGATCCATTAATTATTGCGTTCAAAATGGAGGCTGCTGCTATCATTGCTTTTAGTTGAAGTCATTCTTCGGTATGATAATAATTAATGAATATCTACACACGTCCTTATCTTCAATGGTATTCTTTAATTTATTTATATGCCGTAATGACACTTTCGCAGTGTAACATTTGTGTTTAATAAGTAATGAGTGATCGCACTCTGTGAATACTTTAAACCATTGAATTAAGTGGCTTTATTTGGACTTCACTCGAATCCTCATCATTAATAAAAATGTCAAAAGGTACAACGTGGCTCTTGGTAATAATCTTGAATATTGACTTGTTTACACGTGCAGTGAAACGTAATTCCATTGCTTCAGCATCACAACCTTTCACGAAGTTGAAGGCTAACAATTGAAAGGATAATCACTTGCATTTTCCATTGTTGGTAAACAAAACACATTCTATCTGTGTAGTACATAGATCGGAGCGTTGTAGTGATTTCAGATGGTTTGGGAATCCTACTGACAATATTAATAATGCTCAGTGGCATGATGACGTCACCCTTCATCAACGGTTCCGATCCACGTGATTTTTCTTAATGCTGATGAAAGCTTTCTTAGGCTATTATAATTGAGACCCACCATATCTGAGAACGAAACAAGCTGACAATATTCCTGGTGTCACAATGTGCCCTAACTGCTGTAATATACGACAAATACGACAAACAGCTGTAATCCTCGAGTTGAGTGAATATTATTAATAGCATAAAATGATTCAAAATGGAACGAACTCATAATTTTGTAAGAGTGTCATAGGATGTCATATCTGTTGCTTTATCCCAACTGGGAAGTTTATTGAAGATGGTTAACTGCGTAAAGTTATTTTTCTTGGTATTGGCTGGGACCTTTTTTGGTTGTATTGTCGAATAAACTCTGATAGATATTCAGCGTTCGTTTCTGGATGATTCAAGGCTTCCTACTGCGATAATTTTACCCAAATGGGACATATATTTTTCGACTTAATAACTTGCATAATTCGTTCTGAACACCCATAAATATAAACCACAATCGTTGAGTATCGCTATGATTACATTGTATAATTAAAATATTTACCTTTGGTGTGATTCGAGTGATTTAAGACTACTTGCTGGTATCATTTCCAAACAGTTATTCGTATTTCACTCTGGCAAAGATCTGTTTCTTGATGGATACGGTTTTTTTTTTATTCTTCGGCTCTGTTTTTCAAAGCAGGTGAAGTCTCTAATTAGATACAGCGTATTGCTTATCGATTATTTTCCTGGTAGTGAGCCAATTACATTTGCAATCGATTACATTAGTTTGAGTAGGATTTGGTTAGAGGAGCATTCAAAGAGATGGGAAGCAGCTGGTCAACTCGATCTCCCTCCTAAAGAAACTAAAGTGGAGATCAATGTCCTAAAAACATCTGAAGACCTTGAGATTTATTATACGTATCTTTGTCGTTTTTTTTCTAGGGTTATGGGATTTTCATATTGATTATGAATAGTTCTGGAAAGAGGGACATTTTTGTTTGTTATATTCATCGTAAATTCCTCATTCTAATAAGTGAATTATATTTTATCACAGAGTGAAAAAGAAGATATAAAAAGATGGTGAGGCTGATCGTGAAAAAATTTCACTAGGATAGATGTTTTTGCAACTTCGCATCTCGATTGCAATGCGTGATGTTTAGTTGACTGTTTAGATTATGTCAAGGCAAGTAAAGTCATCAGACAAATGTATTATGTGTCTGTATAGTGTGTCCAACGATTTGTCTGTTTTATGGGTTTAAAAATCCGATATTTCAGTGAAACGAAGACTCCGTTTTCTTTATGAGACTGGCAAACTCACGTTTAGTTACAAAGTTCTTATAAAGGCTTTGAGGGGGGGGGGGAGTCGAACCTAGATTTTTCAAATTCTAATAGACATCGCTGCCACCGACTGCGTTTCTTTACACAAGCATGAAACTAGTCCAAGAGAATCGTAACAAAAGATGCATTTGAAATGACAGCGACTTCATTGATTATCTCAGCAACTGAAAATAGATCCATTTTTGCCTCGTATAGTGTGGGTTTCTATCTATCTATCCAGGTTTGCACATTTTACTTTCTAAGAAAGGGGGGGGATATCAATGATCGAGAATTCTAAAAGAATTATTATTCTTTTGGCAGTTATTATTCAAGTTTACTGACGTTCGTACATTTGTATACTTTTCGGATGATCGCCAAGCAACGTGGGGTGAAGATTTTCAGTTGGGATTTGTGGCAGTGCCAACGTATGATGTCCTTTGGTTAAATTAAGTTCATTGTCTGTTGTCAATCCGTAGCCACTTACTCTGTTCATGTTCTTTGTTGAACTAATATAATAAACGACATTTCACTAGAATTTCTGCTTTGAAATATTCTATAGCAGAGGAGACTAACGTGGATAAAATTAAACCCAAACCAGTTGATCAAGTCCTGTGTTTTAATTGAACTGAGAAGATTAAACTCTAAATGAATATTAAACTTGTGGTATGGGAAATAAATCTAAAATATTTACAAATACTTATTCCTTCTTGATCCTGGAGAAGACAAACGTTTTGGTCTAGTCGATAGTTGCGGGATTCAAGTTAGTCTGCATACGAAAGAATCGCGGGTGGGATATTATTTAGAAGCTCTTAATATATTCAGTGGAAGGATAATTTCTTTGTAAAAGGAATCGATGAGAGAATGAAAAATTGTAATTCCTGGGTTTGAATATTTGTGCGAAATACTTCATTGTCATTCTTATTAATGTGGATGAACATCCACATTGCCTACATGATCGTTCTGTGCCCTTTTGCGAGTTATCACAAAAGTAGTGACAGTAACGTAAAGATTTAAAATACAGTATACACCACATTGTGCTATCTTCGAAACAAAATTGCATCTGCTACACCTTCATCCGTAAAAATTGCGTCATTGCACGTTGTTCTTTATTGTAAGTAATCGCTGGAAAAGTCATCTTCTGGCTGCTAATTTACCATGACAACTAAATAATCAAGTCTAATTCTTCACTGAATTCACTTTATTTTCATATAATACCGAGTATTTTGGAAACGGACCATAGTTTGCTAGATTTAAGCCCTTTTTTTAAAAAAACATATTAGTATTTTATATGCGTCAGCTTGTGGTTGTTAAGTATATACTGCTATAATTTCTGAGTTTAAAATATTTGAGATTTTGTTGTGAATAGAATTGGGATGCTTTTTTGGGGGGGAGGGGAGAGATGGACTGAGTCCTTGACTCTTTATCCCTTCATCTGATTGAAGAAAATGTGTGGATGGGGTTATTGGGCTAAAGGCTCGGGTCATGGCAATAGCTGAGCCTCATTTAAAACTCGATTGGCTACTGAATAAGTAAAGCCATCTCTCTCCAAAAATTAGGCGATCCCCCGGAACACCCCCCTGCGAGTGACCGAAAGATCGTCCAACTCAGCGTTGGTTCCACTTAGTGACGGACACTCCACCACTGAGCAGAACTGCTGATATTCCAGGGAAAAGCATCCACCGACAAGGTCCCTCATGGACCGCGCCGGAGAACACCCTCCCCAGAGACTCAAAATGCTCTCTCATGGCAATCCCCCCTGACATCTAAGTTCCCCCCTCACCGGGAGCAAAATTTCGGAAGAAATCTAAGAGAGCGAAACTCAACGTCCCAGGTTAACGGCAATGCCGAGCCTCAGTTAAAACTTCATTGGCTACAGCATTGCCATCCTTTACCCTAGGTGTTTTTTCCTTATACCACAAGCTGGAATGCTTCTTAAAGTTCTTAAAAGAACTGGGCGATGGACTGAGTCCTTGACTCTTTATCCCGTCATCTGAATGAAGAAAATCTGTGTGGATGGAGTGCTATTGAACTAAAAAGCTCTAGTCATGGCTGGGTAACGGCAATAGTCGAGCCTCAGTTAAAACTTCATTAGCAACAATATTGCCATTTGTTACCCTAGAAGTCCTAAAAAGGACTTTTGGCTTTGCTCTCCCCATCTGGAGTGCTTCTTAGTCCTTATAAGGACTGGCTTAAAGGGGCGAAGCAAGAATGCTTTTCATCTTCCCCGTTATCTGTAGAGGACAGTGTAGGGATAAGGTGTTGTTGAACTTTAAATCTCTGATCATGGCAGGAGGATAACAGCAATAGCCAAGCCTCAGTTAGAACTTCATTGGCTGTAGCATTGCCATATTTAAAGGTAAAGCCGTCTCTAAAAATTCGGACGATCCCTAGGCCACTCATTCGTGGGCGAAAGACCGTCCATCTCAGCGTTGGCTCCACTCAGTGATGGCCTTCCACCGACACGCCACCACCGAGCCGAACCGCTCAAATTCCGAGGAAAATAATTCACCGACAAAGCCCCTCAGCGGGCCGTGCCGGAGAACACTCTCCCCGGAGACTCAAATTGCTCCCTTAAGGCAAAAACCTTAAAAGAGCGAACTCAAAAACTCTCGAATCTCATCACCCAAGGGGGTAACAGCAACAGCCGAACCTCAGTTAAACTTCATTGGCTGTAGCATTGCCATATGTAAAGGTAAAGCCGTCTCTAAAAATTCGGACGACCCCTAGGCCACTCAATCGTGGGCGAAGGACCGTCCATCTCAGCGTTCGCTCCACTCAGTGATAGCCTTCCACCCACACGCCACCACTGAGCAGAACCGCTCAAATTCCGAAGAAAATCATTCACCGACAAAGCCCCTCAGCAGGCCGTGGCTGAGAACACCTTCCCCGGAGACTCAAATTGCTCCCTTAAGGCAAAAACCTTAAGAGAGCGTACTCAAAAACTCTCGAACCTCAGCGCCCCTGGGGGATAACAGCAGCAGCCGAACCTCAGTTAAACTTCATTGGTACAGCATTGCCATCCATTACCCTCCAAGAGTATGGTCGGAATGACTCCAAGATCCTGCCGATGGAAGCTTCTCCACTAATCAGTTTTAAATATATAAAACTTCTATAAATTTCTGAAAGGCGTATTAATTAATTATAAACTTAAAAGTTAAGTATAATAAATGTTTATTAAAAACTTGGTAATAACTAATGTATAAATAATTTTATATATAAAAAGTTTTAATATTTTAATAACTATTATGAAATATGTATTTTTATATATTTAAAATGCGAAAGATATCCAAATTCACATTTTTATTTTAATTTTAATGTACTAACATACTTAAATTTTGAGGGTATATTTAATAAAAAAATGTACACTTTATTATTTTTAATATACGATCATTGTGATTGCCAGGAGATCATTTTACCCTGCCAAATTAAAACAATTTCAGATTGAATTGTTATTTTTTCGAGCTGTGTCATATGACAACATAATCTGATTTTAATGAGATCATCCTGTTCAAAAACAGTCAGCTGAAAACGTGTGCTGTTTAAATAAGTGCATATGGGAATTCATGTTTATAATATAGATACTACTTGTCCGGATGAATGACAATCACTTTTCGTGAGAGCTAGCGTTAAATAATTAATCACTGAGGGTATAGCGTATCCGTCGTGAATAAAACAAAAATATCTAAATTATGTTTAGGATAGAAGAAAACAGTTCATTAGATTTCCAGGCAATACAATTGTTTCACACTATTGAATTTCTTATTTCCTTTAAACTTGATATGCATATCAAAAGATATTTTATTTTATTTCATTATTTTGAATAATCTAGAGAAAAAGTAATTTAAAACTCTTAAATTATAACTACACCTTCATTATTTTTATATTATATTACTACAAGTTTGAAAATTAACGCACAAATTGTGTTACTGCGATGATATGCACTTGTGACGTCACAGCTATGTTCATTATAAATTGGCTGATGGCTTTTAATGAAAACAAAATTTGTTTAGGAAGTTAGGGTAAATTTCCCTAAATTTTAGGGAAAAAATATTATTTTAGAGTTAATGATTCCATTAATGAAATAAAAAAAACGCATTTAGCATTTTTGGACATCTACGATGAAATACTAAATGTTTTTTTTATTTGATTAAGGGAAGATAGTAGACTAAGCATGCACCCAAAAAATTAACTGAAGTTTTAAGAAGTTCTTTGATTTATACCGCGAAAAATGTTTGTCATAGAGATGAGATTCTTTATGTTTTTTTTCAAAGCGTTTCAATACATTGAAATAAGGAGTTTTTGAAATGAGCTTATAATATTTCCTATATATATTAAAAATAATCGTAAAATTTATATACTAGTTTAATTTTAGGTATTCTTTTAAATTTAAATAATTTAGCGAAAATATATAATCTTTAAAATTATATTTACACCTTCAATATTTTTATATTGTATTAATACAAATAATTTCCTTTACGAAAGTAAAGTATCTCAGTTTTAATTTAATTATTGTCATTGATAATTTTAATATTACTGTCAATTAAAATATTGAAGTTAATTTAAGTTGAATTATTTCATAAAAGTTTGATAATTTAAGGATTGATAGTTTAATCCGATATGTTTCAACTCCAAGTGATGCGTGCGAAAGATTTTGGTGGTTCTTTCGAAGAATTAGCTCTTCGTAGAACGTTAACCACACAGCATAAATGAGCAAGTTATTTCTAACTATGATCGATGCAAGTGCAGTTGAACCTGAAAATGTTTCATCAATTCATCCCCTAAGGCAAAAATAGAGATGAACACGATACATCATAAGTAAACGTCATCATTCCTACAATAATATATTTTCTTTTGCCAATATTCTACCAAACTAATTAAATAATTAAAATTAAAAATTCCCCTGTCCTCTTCAAGTTATTCTGCTGAAATTATCGATTAGGGAATACTAAATGGTAAGTTCTAATCGAGGAAGCGAGCTTATCGTCACAAATCTCAAGCGAAGACAGCTTTGGTAAAGTGTGGAGAGATTTTCACCATTTGCTGCGAAGGTTGTTTTCATTTAATTGCAAACGACTTCTTCAAACAACACATCTGCACTTCGGAAACCCGATACCAAATATTGACAGTTTCTCATTGCTTACACTCGTCGGCACAACGAACAGAACACCAAAAGCTGATGTAGCATTAGTATGGAATTCTATTGGGTCAAACACAGAGATTACTGTTAAGTATGCGTTGCAAGTGAAAGAAGGAGACTGCTAAGGTGGGGGGGGGGAAGAAATGTGCACTGTTAGATGCCAGATACGTTTCTCTAATTTTTGTCGCGAATTTTCTCTCTCTCTTTCTCTCTCTCTCTCTCTTACTCACACTTTCTCTTTATTATCCAGCCTTCCAAGATTGAACTATGATAATGCTTTTCTATCTACTAATTATAATTCATCAGTGCTAACTTCGCAAATAATATCTCATGTTGATTACACTAAATGAACCCAACTAAATGACTGATTCAATTAGCAAAACTAAGAGAGAAAAAAAACGGCTACTGAAATAGGGTCAATGGTTGAAGCGATTAACTAAAGAAAGAACAAATCTTTATCTTGGATTGAAGTGGGTTAATGGAATCATACGAAATACACGGAGAATGTTCTTTCATATGTTCAGAAAAGGAAGTAAATTAGACTCTAATAATTATCTTAGGTAGCAGTGTTAAATACGTACTATAGAATTTTATTAAATGTATAAAAATCACTGGAGAGAAGCAAAATGGCTCCCGGAATGTTTGACAACTGAATTATAATTTAATTGAATAATTAGTAAGGATTTAACGAACTAATCAATTGATTAATTTACGGACTAATCAATTGTTTAGATTCTGTTCATATCATTCATAAAATCCATTGTTTAAAAGTTGGCTTCTGTTAGGTCCAATACGTTAAATAATGATCACCAAACGGATGCTTGTAGAGTAAGTTAAAGAGCATTGTTTCCTCTACAACAAGTCTATCTTCAGGGCTGAACTGCTTCCCGTTGAAATAACGTTCGACTTGCTTTGTTTCAAGAGCCGTTGGAATTATCGAGCGAATAACGATCTCTTGTTGTCATCCGCTAGGGAAGGATTCCTAACTGCCCTCTGACAACACATTAATTAATTATCTATCTAGAGGAAAGTACAAACATCAGTGAACCATTCGTTTCCCGGGAGATCTGAGAAGATATTTTAGATTCTGTTGTCGTTTACGTTCTATTGAAAGACATAATCTGCAGCAAGACAACAATCAGTCTATCAGAAAGACGTAGAGGGGGGAGGGGGAGATGCGAAAGAGTTATAAATGAAGTATTTACTGATACGAGCTTGTTTTTGATCCTTAACCACGTACTGACATGTCAGGCAAATCCTGCCAAATATAATCCTCCTCCAACTACAAGAAAATCAACTGATAAAAGCGCGCGTCTAATACTGACGTCATCATGACGTCACAGACATCCTCCTGTTAAGAGTGTTTAGTAAAGTTGTTTAAGGATTATATTTAAAAAAAATACGATACAAACAAACAAAAATTAGTTAATTTTCATTTTATGTGTGGTGACAGCTTGGAATCTATGAAGTTTTTTTTTGGCTGCTCCGAAATTGTCCCGTCACTGTCGTAAAAAAAAATGCCCAAAACCTTCACTGGAAAATGGACTTTATTCGTAAAAGTAGCAAGTTAATCTACATCAGCTTGATAGATGGCGTCTCTTGATACTTCCTGTAATGAAGGGGATGTGATGAATTGTTGCCTTGACGGAAGATACGGATGAAATGATACTGCAGGACACGTCCCATTACCATGGATATCAATTTCGTCGTGGAAAAAAATATTCTTTTATACTAGCTGTATTATCTGTTCTTAGCGGTAGCCAGTTTTTACTAATTTGCATGTCTATACATTATCTTTTTTTTTCTTTTTTGAAAAAACTGTCTTTTCATTACCGATAAGAAATTAACGGAAGTCTTAATCAGGGAGTGGAGTTGATGGATTCTCTGTTGGTGACAGTTTTAGTTGATGCTCATTTAAAACGGCATTTTATTAAGAAGTATATTGAATAAAGTTGTGATTAATCTAAACTTTTCACGTGTTTATTGCAGTAATCTAAGATGTAAATTGGTTACTCATCTGTTTTTTATGTCTGATTATATTGGGTTTTGTAATAAGTACACTGACATTTCAAAAATTTGGATGTTCGAGTAACAACTTAAGAAGGATTTTCTTCATGGTTGTTCTTAATTCGTTTCACACATGAATAGTAGGATGATCAAAAATAAGGTCGACGATCATAAAAGAGATGTGTTTGGGAAGAAAAGAGGTTTCATCACAGATGAAACTATTTTTGCTCCCAAAATGAAATCTTATCTCCCAAGATGAAACCATCTTTGCTCCAAATCTGTGCTTACGCATTAAAAAGGAGTATGTCTTAAACAATAAAGAAATCTTACACAAGTAAGTGATAATATTGCTCATTTCCGCTACATCTAAATGGATAAGACAAACTCTCGTCTGACGCATCTGCTTCAAGGGAAGTGTGAGAACAACCAAAGATACATCACGTTTGTTGTTACGTATTGCTACTAAATATTTCTCCGAATTAATTTCTTCAAGACCTTCCTTGCTCTTTCAAATCCTTACAGTGCATCTATCAGTACTGTTTCATCATCATCATCATCCTCTTCTTCTCGCAAATACAAAAGATGAGGTCATCATCATTTTCTTCATTTCCAGCCTCATTTATATTATTCTCATTAGTTACTGTTGATAGTACCTCATCGTGAAACTGTACGTCAAGAAACATTCCTTGATTGCAGTAGTCTGTAATAGCCAAAAGGCTAATACGAATCTCATTGCATTTCATATTTGTCTTCCGGCTGAGTGTGCTCTTCATCCGTTAGCAATAAAGATGAAGAGCCCTCACTTTATCATTGCAGCATTCTCGAAGAGTGATGCTGAATGGATAGCAGTTGAAGTGTGCAATATCTACCAGATTTTGATCAATCCTCTTATGCACATGTCGAAAGTGGGCGTAATTTTTTTTTTTTTTTTCAATTCCATGTAGTACGTTTATCATTTCATTGGCTGTTGATACGAATTCAGATCTGTAAGTCTGTCTCTTCCTGCCATTATTTTGTCTAAATTCTCAACTAAAGACCAATGGGAATGTTAGGTTCGTAGGTCGCACTGCTTTTTGGCATAGGTTTTTAAAATGCATCTCAAATTCGGTGAAACGTTAGTTGTGGAAAAGTAAAATCAGATGAAAGAAAAAATTGTCGAAAGAGAGAAAGTGTATATCTATAATTCCTTAAGATACACATTTGTCTTAAATTCAAGCAAGATTCCTGAGCATATCTTCTTCCTTGCTTTAAACTATAAATTAGTAATTTCCGATAAGTAGATATTCGATCTCAATAATAAGTTTCTGTTTCTCAGTATATTATTTTATGATACATTGGTACAATGTAAGTTATTTTTATTCTAACCTACTTGCGATAATAATTCCCGCATTGAGTAAAACGCACGTGAAAATTCGAAGCGAGTACTACTTTTCTACTGCAAAGTAGCACCCGCTGACTTCACTGTTTAAATCTTCAACTAACAGTTAGAGTGGACTAAACATTTGCATGAACAACGGCGCCTGCTATTTGAAAAGTGAAATAGTGAAGCCAGCAGTTGCTACTTTTCACTTTCTTGTAAAAAGACTTAGTAGTAGAAATTAAATATCATAATTGAATGCACGACATACTTTATTGAATACGTTCATTTAGAATTAAAGTTCGAGAATGGAAGTCAGTTAATTCAAAATTAATTAAGGCACTAATTAAAACATTATTATTTATTTCCAGAAATAACAATGGGTTATTAATTTGCAACAGTAAATATTTATCTTAATAGATAAAGATATTTAAATGCTTTCGGCGAGTATACTAAGTTATGTCATATTGATCAATGACCGGGGGATATGAAACATCCATGAAATACACCACATATATACACACAGAGCTTTCAAATAAAAGAGGGTTATTCGTTGATTTATTTATAAGTAATTGCGCTTTTGTATTCCATGACTTTTGCAGTTCTACTAGTGTCCTAAGAGGAATGTAATTCAATGGACCGTATTGGACAATTCATTTACTTAATGTTATTCGTTATTTAATGATATTGATACTGGCATGTTACGTCATTGAGTGAGTCCATTGTTAAGCGGCTTTTTTCCCATATATCAATGCGGGATATTGTTTATTGACGAAATATTCTATTATTTACACTTTCATCCAACTATTCAAAATGGTTTTTGCATCGTCCACCAGATGTCGTCATTTACGAACATTCCCAACTTGGACAAGGAATGAATTAATAGTACACCCCATTCATCTTCTTAAACGTCAGCCACACTCTGCAGTTAGATCTGTAACTATTTGCCTTCACTTAGGGAAAGCTATCTCGATTGAAGTTAAACTCCCCTTTTTTACGAGGATTCCGAAAAGGAGACTCCGAAGATTAAACCTTCGCCAAGAAGAGACTCAATTCTGCATATCTATAGAAATTGTGCGTAGTATAGAATTGAAAGACTTAATGCATTCCCACAGTGCATTGCGCGCCTGTAGCTATTCGGTGATGCTTCGTAATAGAATTCGCCCCATGTCTCGAATCTTGGAGACGAGTTTCCTATTTTCGTACAAAATGGAACTCCAACGTGTTTGACCAACCATACGTCATCAATCACTTTCCTAGATCCCTAATATATTAAGTAGTAGCAGCTCCTCTTTTCATCTCTTCAGAGGCAAGAATGCATAGCATCCATTAGCGAACTTGCCAGAACATACAACTAGATGCTGTTCAAATTTCCCATGATAAAAATCAAGTTTGAAATGGTGCACCATTGAAAAAAAAGTATTGTGAAGCAAAAAACTTATTTTTAATTTATTTTTATAAAAAATTAAGTAAAAAGTTATTTTATATTAGAAATAGTTAACAAACAAAGCTTTTCCTACATTTTTAGAGTTATTTTTAGAATAAAAATAATCCACCATTCCATTTTAACCATATTAATTAAATAAATAATCCTTAAATTAAGCGTCAAGCATTTACATTATTTAGTTCTTATGATGTGTGTTTATGTGTTATCATGGTATTTGAACTTGTATTGAGAGGGGTAAAAATCAAATAATAATCTATAACACAAGTGGCCATCACTGTGGGTGACAGCGAATTGCTGTTATTACTGTCTGAAATTGCTTCGATGGGTGTGGTAGTTGTCATTCTTATTCTAACCTTTTTTTTTGAAAAGAAATGCGTGGAAAGAAGAGGAAGAAAAATATTAATATTATAAGCAACACGCAATAGATAACGTTTTGACTGAGTGGTTGAATTCGAAGATCCTCATGTTTCGCTGCTTTGTAATCCTACTTGATTGTGCTATTGGATTTCACAGCTTTTTTCGTGATTAGATTATTATCGTATGATGACGAAATTACTTGAAAGAATAAAGAAGATATTTTTCTATGTCATGGAAAGAAAAAGACAATTCCTCAGGACAACCGTGTTAGCATTGACTCTACTAGAACATGGATGGCCTGAGGAATTCTGGTCAAACTAAATAGAATAACGTCCCAGAGGTTATTGGGGGGGAAATGCAGTAAGCTGCTAATACCTATTTTACGTATTGCATCTACTGCATGTTACCCTAGACGTAGTAGGTTCTGCTTACGTCCACTAGGTGGCTCACATAAGTAGCATATGTGTTTTATCTGGGACAGATTGATAGGATTAATATGAGTAATGGTTTGAGTAATTATTCGCTATAAGACTTTAGCGAATAAAGTAATCATTATACTTTGTAAAACAAAAGGAAAGGCGTTTTTAAAATGGATATCTATTCTTTAATTCTTCCTAAAATTTCACTTCCTGTTGATTGAATAGATGGATCATATTTGATGCTTGTATTAAAACTAATTTCTTTGAGAAAATAACCCATTCTATTAGGAGGTTTAGTAGTTTTGTAGTTTATATAAGAATTTCTTATAGCTTTATATGTTGATTTTCAGTTTTATATATTCATTACTAAATATACGGACACGCACTACTCCAAGAATGTTCAGTTATGCCCATATTTCTGTAATGAAATGTTCTCCAGTGAACTCCTTTCCTGAACACTAATAATAATAATAATAATACGCACCAAGACCACCACAATACTGACCAATGAATACTTTTCACAACTCATGACTGCTGTTTATTTTGCTTTTTCTTTGAACTTCAATGTAGTACGACATTTAGTAATAAAATTTTAAATAAAACAATGGAAAAATCATATTCCAATACATTCACATGGAACGTTCTATTGACTTGACTTTGACTTGATCATCTACAAATTAGATTTCAGAGATGCCAAATCTGTCATTTTGATTGTATGAAGATCAGAGGGGAGATTGGATTCATATCGCCGAAATCACAGTGTCATCCTAATGTTCGTGTAGAAACATGAATAGGATGATTTTGTTGATATTTCTTCCTTCATCTGTTCAGTTTGCCACAATCTATCCGTTTACCATTATCCATTTTTCTGCATACGAGTGTAGAGAGAGAGGTAGTAAAGGCGCGAATTGAAATTCTGTGAACCATCGCACTGTAAATAGCATATTTTTCAACCGTTTCCCTCTCTGACATCACCTTGGGCATTTTCGCTGCATCTCCTTCCTCGGGACCCATAAACTTGTTTATGCTCTTCGTCTGGGAGAGACACTGATCCAGTTAGGATTATGTAGCGATCCCCACCATCGTTCACCGGGGGTACACCGACTTTATATCACTAAAAATCACTCTCACTGACATGTCACGTGCTGTTGCTTAGCAACCGCTTTTACCTATAAGGAAGAAGCCGGAGCATAGGATGCCCCATTACCTCTCGTTCAGTGAAGAGCCTTGCTTCTTCTCTCTCTCTCTCTCTCTCTCTCTCTCTCTCTCTCTCTTTGTGATAGGTTTCCTTGTATTCCCCCTGCTATTCTGTTGAAAGTAGCCACCTGCAGAACTTCCCCTGTACTAAAACATCGGTCTGTATGGCTTCCATAAATGGTCTACTGTACCGGCAAAATACACTCAACTTGGAAAACCCATAAAAAAATATGCACTTTTGACGCATCGAAATTTTGTTAATTTAATGAAGATGATTTGGACGACTCAAAAAGTTTTCTCGGCTACTTTTTGACGTCATAAATAAAAGGCCACTGCCTTTTTATACTTTACGCTTAAGGAACTTGGCACAAATCGGGCATAAGAAACCTTGCTCGTGATAAAAAAAAATTACGAGAGAATGCAAACAAATTTGTCTTCTTATTCTGTTTTTCCGAGTTTGCAGACAGACAAATAGATAGTATATTTGTTAGGTTACTGGTTGAAAGAGAAGTTAACAATGTTAGCTTTGATGTTTGGAAAAGGAATAGAGTTTTTTTTTTATTCCTAAATAAAATAAAAATTAATTTCAATAGAATTCGATATAGTAAAGAGTGCTAATTTGTTATCAATTAAAAACGAAACAGCGAATATGCTACGTTGAGATGTCTACCGTTTAGTTCTAGAAGCAGAGAAAGATTTGATTTTGTAGCTAATAAGATTTAGAACACCTCAGTGGAAACATCTTCAGAGAACGGCTAAAATTGATGGAGCTGTTTTACCTTGTTAGCCACATAATGTGACACAGGAGAACGCCAAATGCATTTGCAGTCAAATAGAGTACGTACTCCGATCGGATGTTTAAGAAATTGACTTCAACTTTATAGCAGTAGGATATTGAAGATTACGGCAGCTGAAGATTGTGACGTAGATAAGATAGCCGTTATATAACAGCAAAATACGTTTATGTGATGGATACCCTTGCCTGTTCCGTGTCATTTGAAGATCTTTTCATCTCCTACACCACTCATAGATAATGAAAGAAGCTGAATTTTGACCCACACTTGGCAATTTGATCTATCCCTTGGCCTAAAAGTACATTACATCGGTGTATATATATATATTTTTTTTCTTTGTTGTTCTTAGCAGCTGTCTGTACTTGGTAGTTTATCACTAATTGAATTGATGATTGATATAAGTACACGTAGAAGCGAATCCTTTCTGAATTGAGTGATCACCATGATTAATAGTTTGTTTATTCGGCGGTGGTTTAATGTCTAACCACTATGATAACGAGGCCGTGGCTTAAAAAATCGCCTTTTATATCATTTACAGCGAACCATGATGATAATTTTAAAGCATGCTTGGTTAGTTTAACCATCTAGTAACCCCCCCCCCCCAACATAAAAGCTGAGTCTGTTTTTCTGTTAATGCGAAGATGGTTCGTGTAAAACCAGTTGTATCTTTTCGTTCAAATAGTTTGTCTATTTTATTATATTTAAATTTTAAATATATTTTGTTATGTTTATTATAATATATTAATTTTAAAGTGTTATAAATTATTTTATTTTCTTTTGCACCCAAAAATCTTTCATCTGGATTAGAATCGGAATTTTATTCTAATCCGAAGATTAATAAAATCCTCATAAATAGCTATTTTTAATTCAAAATTCGAAGTTAATCGGAAAGATATTTTTTTTTCCCTGTGAATGTATTCCGTTTAGTTGTTCCCAAGACTCATTCAATCAGTTTGCAGTTTCTGTATCGATGTTCAGATCACCAGAACAAATAATGATACATTGTTTGTTCTGGTGATCATATGAACCTCAGCAATGTTACCTGGTTGGCTTAAGTGGACGGAGTACGGGCTCAGAACCAACATCTTGTATTCGATTCCCCCCCCCACCCATGGACATGTTTGTAAAGGTCTCGAAGTGGTAGGTGAATTTCACCACCCTGCACATTAGAGGCATAAAGTGGACTGTATAATACTCCACGTTCATCAGGGTTTCCGGATTTGGTAAAAAAAAATATCAACAATAATTATTTATTCCACCCGACGGTACTAATACACTAGCTATAGGTTTACAACCTTCCGCTTATGGGAATCACATTAAATAATACTGATTCATATTATCAGAAACTGCTGCAAAATACACTGCTTGGAAAGAAGTCAACAGACACCATGGTGTGAGGAACAAACAGCCATGGCGCGGGCTTTAATAAGATGTAGGACCTTCTTCCACAAGCGTACGATAGAGAAC